>NC_081199.1:38284015-38571515 GCF_902713425.1 Acipenser ruthenus | reverse complement strand
GAACAGATCAGACAAGAGGCAGTTTTCCCGTTGATATGAAACTGGAAATATTAAGCAAATACCTTCGGCTAAAGTTTCAGACTGAAGCTTACTTTGATGTTAAAGATTCTTTGTTTGTTTTTTTACCAGTTCTCATATTAGAATACCAGCAACTTATAAATAACATTCCCATTGTCTTAATGTATACATTTGTGATGGGTAACTATGCTGATATAGATAAATAATTTGATTAAACCTACAATCTTGATGAAAATGAAATTGTATCATTGTCTCAGGACTTTGCAAGGGCTACTTAAACCAGATGCACCCGTCATATACGGTGTTTTGAAAGATATTGCATACATGTCTGCCATATTGGCATTTTGTAAGTTTGTTTTCAGTACAGACCTAATACTTAGACATTGGCTTTATATTTGTTGCACGGCTGTATTCAGCAATTATTTTAGGTCAAGTTCAGTTTAGGGTGTTGTACAATAGTACTTGGTACAAGGCTGTTTTCTGTCGGTCAAGTTACAATATCTTAGTTGAGTGAGAATTATATTTCAATCACACATTTAACGTCTGGCTATACTGTATGTAGGGCGATACCAATTTCATGGCACATTTTCGTATATTTCACAAACGTAACATTTAAAAATTAAATGTCAAGGTTTCAGCTATTTAAATATTAAATTTCACGGTGGTGTAACAAAGTATTAACATGTAGTTAAAAAAAACAGTAGAAACGCTAAAAGAAAATTAAAATAAAGTCCAAAGGATCGCTCTATGAATGTTGCGTTTCTGTTATTTTTTTATTTATTTTTTTTTAAACTGGTTTTAAACGTCATTGTATGCAACAGTCATTCAAAAACTATTCTTTAAATGCTGTTTCTCTTCAGTCCCTGTCTCTAAGGTGTAAATACCTGTCCGTGTATTTAGACACAGCGCTCTGCATCAACAGAGTTTTTTGGAATTGACAGGCAGCGCTGAGCTGGGGACGGGTCTGTAGCTGGACAATCCAGAGTCTGAAAACTATGAACGTGAACTCTGAAATGTTATTTCATTTATTTTTCTGCGCATACTACTAATTGGTGTGTATTTGGCTTCCAAATTATATTACATGGTCCGCTGCAATAATGTTTGTAGCGCTTTCTGATTTATTTTAGACACATTTTATTGACGTCTAATTTGTCCTTTGACGGTACTACCAGTTGAGATATGTAGGTCATGCTAAACCCGCCCCGGATGCCCGTGTCTACCAATCAATGAGTATAGTCCAGTTATTGGTTGTTGTCAAGTGTCAATCAATAAATCCTGCCCAGTTCATGATGAGCTTTCTTTATAAAATTGAAACAATTGCATCAGGACCCTGTAACGGTACATGGATAACTTAATTGGATTTTAGTACAAGGTAGAAGTACACAAAACAGACCAGATGTAACGGTGCAGAATTAATTTCACCGGCTGTGTGACGTTTTTTCACGGTCGTGAAATGGGTAGGATCGTATGTGAATGGTGCAAACCACACACTGAGATTGTGTCCTCAGTTGGCACACGGCTGTATTCTGATTATCCTGTCCTTGTTTTAACCAGGCCTTTTCAAGGACATCTGTGTTCTATGATTTCATAAAGTTCCCTTACAGGCGATGTCGTTCAGTAGAAATTAACCGTTGTCTGCCACATTGTTTTTTAACTTGTCATTCCCCATAGATTATGCCTCCCAGGATACGTTGTTGTTCTTCACAAAAACGCCCATTTCTAGTTTGAAATGTTGGGCAAGATTGTGTAAATCATGGGGAAATACTCATGTAGTTTCAGCCTTAGATCATTGGAGTTCTGGCTAATTTAAACAGGTATTCTTGACATGCTTTAACATTGCTAGTAAGAGGGCTGCCATACTGCACATGGTTTGGTCATTGTTTTTTGCTGTGCCATGAAGGGCAAAAACATCTTAAAGAAGAATTAGAAAGCCAGTAAACCATAATCACAAATTGTAAACGTAGGTAATTACATCTGGTGGATGCTGACAATCTTCTCAGCAAAATAATTTTCCCCATAGGGAACTAACCTGCTCTGCCTTGAGTCTGCTGTATAAATTGTTGTCCTCACCTGGCGTATATCCAAAACAATGAAAAATAGAATTCTAAAAGCTTCCAGATTGATATGCAAACACTTTACTTACGTTCTAAACGATGCAAGTATTTATAACTCGTTTTTGATCTAGTACTGGACACAATTAGCTGACTCCAGCTGTGAAATAAATAATTGGCTTTCTGCTCACTTTCTGCTCAAAACGTGTCAGAGCCACGACAGGTCTCTCATAGGCGCTCATGGATATTGCGTAAAAGGAGCTTTTATCTCGCAACTCTTGTCCGCTTTAATAGGTTTTCTATTATGTATGGATGATAGTCAGCTTTCCACTACTCAGTATCGCGTATCCTTTTCAAACTGGAAGACTTTGAAATGCAAATTAAAGACAGACGTGGGTACAGAGGAACTGATCCAGAACAGACGCAGCTGAAGGGGAGATAGCTGACAGGAGCTTCAGCAATTGTGTTGGTGAAGTGTTGAAGATTTAATAGAGAAGCAATTAATACTATTAATAAATGCTATGTGTGTTTGTTTTTTTTAACAAAGATATGTCAGCCACAACTTCACTAAATAAGTAAAGCTGGAAATGTATCTACTTTCTTGCACTTACACTGGAAGAAGTATTAAAGGCATGGCAAACTGATCGATTTATCCACCAAAAAGGAGCGCTCATGCTTAAGTGGGGGGGTTGTTTGAGTTTATCATAATGGGCTTTGACATTAACGTTTCTCTGGGGCTAAACGGGAGCTCTGAAGAGGAAATGCTGGAAAGACGGACGTTCTCCATCTTCAGCATTCTCATGCTGACTTTACTGGCCATCTTGATCATCGCTACCTTCTTGTGGAACCTTTTGGTGCTGCTAACGATCTTCCGGGTGAAGACGTTCCACAGAGTTCCTCACAATCTGGTGGCTTCTATGGCTGTGTCTGATGTGATGGTGGCAGCGCTTGTGATGCCCCTCAGTCTCGTCAACGAGCTTTCTGGTCGAAGATGGCGACTGGGGAGACTGCTTTGTGATGTGTGGATCTCCTTTGATGTTCTCTGTTGCACAGCAAGCATCTGGAATGTGACTGCCATAGCTCTCGACAGGTACTGGTCTATCACCAGACATCTGGAGTACACACTGAAAACAAGGAAACACATATCCAGCATCATGATCGCATTGACCTGGGTTCTGTCAGCGGTGATTTCCTTGTCCCCACTTTTTGGGTGGGGGGAAGCTTACACGGCAGACGATGAGAATTGTCAGGTTAGCCAGGAGCCGTCTTACACAATCTTCTCAACTTTTGGGGCATTTTACCTGCCCCTGTCTGTAGTTCTCTTTGTTTACTGGAAAATTTACAAAGCTGCCAAATTCAGCATTGGAAGTCGCAGGCGGAACGCTGTTATGCCGATGCCAGGGGTAGTACAGGTAAGATTACTCAATCATTTGTATTATTATTTTATTTTTTATCCAACACATGCATAGTTTCTTTTCAACGTTGTCTTTTGAAAACTATTTCATTTTTTTTTTAATTTTGGGAAACTACACGTGCGTTTCAGTCTACATTTGTACCTGTTCCTTATCAAATAGACTTGCCATGCCCTATATATGAAACAGTTGCAATTGCGTGGTAAATTGGTTATGGAATAGAAAACGTGCGGGTAGGCTGTACTGCTCTTGGAACAAATTGTTGATTTTATTTTCGTTCCAGCTTCCCTTGCTTCTAGCTGTCTTTGAAAAAGAGAAATAAGCATTTAAATTATTTGACCCTCTAATTAGACTATTTGACATGTTAGCATCTAAAATAGTAAAACGAAATGGAAGGATTTGTCATAATACAAATGTACCATTGTTTTTTTGTTTGTTTGTTTTTTAATATTTTAAAACTAGGGTACAACTTTTTTTAAAATGTTGTAATTACATCCATTCTTATAAAATTATGATTTTTCTACTTACAAATTTTTAATAGCAGAAAGTGAAAGATTCTAAGTGTATATGGATATTACACAGCATACCCTCCCACCACTACCATCACTAAATTATACAGTAACACTTAAAGCAGACAAAGTTTGACCAGTGTCTTCAGCAATACAAAAGATACACCCCAACCCTTTATATGAAAGGTAGGGAAAAAGTTTTGGTTAATTTGGTAGCTGAAGGTAAAGCTGCTGGCTTTCCTTATGCTCAAGGGTAATGAGAACCACAAGCATCTTTTAAATAAATTCGGGCTATGAAATCCTACATTCACAAGTTTCCTTTTTGCAACAGTAGCTTAAAAAAACAGTGGTCTTACGTATTACAGACAGTATACATACCACATCTAAATAAATGAGGAATGGAAGTAGTTCAAAAACAAATTAGGGGTGAAAGGTGATTTGTGAACTGAAAATTCACTTCCTTTCATATTCTTTTTGTTTTTTGTTATATCTTTAGGTGAAGGAAGCGCCTCTGGAACCACAGATGGTGTTTACCGTGCGCCACGCCACCATCGCGTTCCAGACGGATGGAGAGACGTGGAGGGAACAGAAAGAGAGGAAAGCTGCCGTGATGGTGGGCATCCTGATTGGGGTGTTTGTACTGTGCTGGATCCCCTTCTTCATCACGGAGCTCATCAGCCCGCTCTGCTCCTGTAACATCCCTGCGGTGTGGAAGAGCATCTTCCTGTGGCTCGGCTACTCCAACTCTTTCTTCAATCCACTCATTTACACCGCCTTTAACAAGAACTACAACAATGCCTTCAAAAACCTGTTTTCTAAACAGAGATAAGTCAGTCGGTGAACTTTGTGTATGTAAAACCGAAAATATATCAGCAATATCTGTTGAAAAGCTGGTTATCAGTTCTATCTGTCCCCTGGACTAATCTGAAAGTATTGTGAAATCTGACCAGTTTGTTTTCTTCAGCCGCATAACAAACTGGGAGATGTTGCCCCAGTTAAGATTGTAATTATCTAAATGCTTTGATGGAAGATGTGACATAAGATGTCAAGTCTTGGACCAAACATGGCAACAAATATTGGTAATCATTCCTGTGCACTGAAACACAGAACTGCTAGATTGCTGTAACTATTTGGGTTTGGGTCTCATTTTGCTGCCTCTGCACATTAAGACAATTTGTTAACATCATGCTTTCAATGTATCATTTGTAGATTCTGTTTATTATGAATGACTAGTGCAAGTGTTTGAAGAAAAATATACTAGGTGGCATATTACATATTGGATTTTCAATGTACATGAATTATGTTGATCAAGCCGCACGATACAAGCTGTGTAACCTACACACATTATGGTATGACTTCACTTAAAAAATAGGGTGAACACAAAGGCTGTGATTATTTTATAAGGGTAATGTAATGATTGAGTGAATTAATATAGAAATAAATATCAGTTATACAAAAAGGTGATCTTTAACTTTTTTTGTAATGTCCAGATACAGATTGGATTGCAGCCCCAGCTGTATATTGGAATGAGATTTACAGACTTGTTTTATGGTGCAGATGGGCCATTAATAAATGGGGTTTGTTGCCATTGGAAAGTCATTACCCTAACATTGGGGACGTACATGCTGTATACTTATTACAAGTAGAAAAGCAGATAAACTAGAAAACGGTAAGAAGATGCACAACTTGAGGGCTAATATAGATGTTCTTGGAAAAGCAATCCATTTCAATATCAAAAGAATCTCCCTTATGAGGCTGCCATCTTCCCATGTGCATGTTATATTCTGCATAATAGTTAAGCGGTTTGAAAAAGGTTGTGTAATTATTTTCTGTGCTCCAAAAGCTCAAATTGTACATCTTTGTTACAATAGCAGATCTGAGGGAAGAGACACAAGGACCAGTCACCTGACAACGTGGGAGGAAATGCAATGCCAATTAAGCCCACAGAACTGTTATAATAAATGCAAAACATGCTTCTGCCACTGCTTTTAAATATTCAAAAGGGATGTACAGGAACATTTGGCTTTTGTTAGTAAGCTCAAGGCAGGATGCTGTTAAAATACATCCATCTTTTATTTAGATTTTCAGGGTTTGTACTAATTATCATATTTAAAGTTGAAGAACACCACAAGATGTATGCAAACCCAAGACATCCAAACAAAACTTAACACATAGTGCAATAGTTCTGCATTGCGTTTCATTTGGATTGAAGATGGCTCTCTATGTGAAACACTGGGCCCTATTCACTATTGAAAAGCTATAGTTCACAAGTTATATGAATTGGTTTCTTTATCAACAGTCGTCACAAAAAAGCACTGCAGTGAAAATGTAATCTGAACCAGGAAAATCCTATCCTTCTGCCTGACACGTAACTTATTACCCATTAGAACATCATATTGGTGGTTTGTGGTTACCATACTCACCATTGCCTTTTAAACTCTATTAGTTTCTCACATTGCTATATATTTACAGAATCTCTCTCAATAAATATTTCCAGCAGTAGTAGTGATTAAAAACATACCAAACAAATAAGCTCCTCGTTCCTAAGAACATAATGAAAATTAATAGACGCTACTCAACATGAAATATTTGTATTCATGTTATGCCATTCATTAGCATGCTGAACATTGCACCAAGCACTTAGCGTATGAATTTATAATGGTACACAAACAAGCTCAAAAGTATACTCTTTTGTTCCTATCGTACTATTTGGATCTTAAATGCTGCAGCGACAGTTCTTTGTGGTTTTAGAATAGGAGGGCTCAGGTGGTCAGTGCAGCAGTGTAGGGTCCTAAATGAATGCCAGGACAATAGCATCCTTTGTGAGAGCCAGCTTTTAAGCTGGCTCTCACAATATATACAGAAGAAGGAATAGCACTCTAGCTTAACTTTGATCTAAGTTACCTTCATCAGCAAGATGAGCATATGTTCAAAAAGTATCAGAGTTTTAGATCAAAACAAGACGCAATAACAAAATGGTTCCTGCTTTTTTCTATTAGATGTTTTGATTATGAGACCGATTTAAAAAAAAAAAAAAAACAGATATATTATGCTTTGTAATAGAATAGTTTAAAATAAAGTTGTTGAATAGAGAACATCATTTAGTAGAACTGGAAATGATTCTGCTTGATAGTATATTACAGAGATATTTAGTATGCAGTATCTGTGTAGAGCTCTTGTTACTTAAATGCAGCAGTTATTACTCAGGAACACACCTTAGAATAATAATAATAATAATAATAATAATAATAATAATAATAATAATAATAATAATAATAATAAATTAGATTCATTATGTGCAGTTTACCGAGTTATTGAAGGGTGTGTCTTGGGATATAAAAAAAACTATTAAAAATAGGAAAGTAAAAATAGGAGAATACAAAAAAGAAAAACAGAAGAAACTAAAAAGCAAGAAAAGTAATCCTTGGTTGAAAATGTTCTATAGAACAACGTACAATTCTCCATTGAGTAAATAACGAATCAATGCATTCCAAATGTTCTATAGAACAACGTACAATTCTCCATTGAGTAAATAACAAATCAATGCATTCCAAATGTTCTATAGAACAACGTACAATTCTCCATTGAGTAAATAACGAATCAATGCATTCCAAATGTTCTATAGAACAACGTACAATTCTCCATTGAGTAAATAACGAATCAATGCATTCCAACCTTGTTTATTTAGATTTGCACTTGTCGGTTCACATTAATGTATCAGGATTATCTACATCCGCAAAGGATGTGAAGACAGAATCATACAGTATATAAAGAGTTAAATAAGACATGCACTACACTACAATACAATGAAATGACACATTTTTGCATACACCTTTCATTTATTATGGAAAAGTAATGAAAAAAACAAACATTACTTATAAAGAGGAGAAATTTATCAAAAAAAACATTTAAGTTTTGTTATACCTATATTCCTAAATTAATGGTAAATGAGAGATGGACATACAGAAACAGAGAATACGTATTTCATCCATTAAGTTTAAACACTTTGTTAAATGGGTTCTTGTCAAAACTTTTGTCTTTTTTTAACCACATTTTTTTGTTTCAGGGTAAACATAAACGTATTTCAAAATCAGAAGTGTAAGAGCATATATCAAAATACTCCTTTTACAAATATTTAACAATTTCTCTCATGTGGCTTAAACTGCAAAAATGTGGATAAACCTGGCTTAGATGCAATACATAAAGCTTTTGCATTTAAGATTAGTAGGTCTTGATTAGACAAAAAATGAATTTCAACTGTTAAAAGAAAAAAATAATTATATTTTGATTTCACAGTGGTGTCTAGGATGCCCCCTTAGCTCTCAACTTTGAAAGCAGCATTTCATTCTTCCGGCACTCCTGTGGAGACAATAGCACAGGTTATTAAAAATTCTGTGCTGTGAAAACTTCTATTAAATTGCTATATAGTCTCAGATCAGTCTCCTACAGTTTTCACTCTGATTGCTAAAATAAGCCGCTGGTTACTGTAATTAAGCTTGAACACCACTGCCTTCCAAGCTACGATAAGAACCAAGGCTGGAGTGGGGGAAAAAAAAATAGTAATGTGTCATGCAATACTACCACAAACACTTACTAATGTTAAAACCCTTTTAAAAAAAAAAACCTTCAGATAACTCAGAGATATACAACTATAATCTTGCTTGTTTGTTTGATTGATTAATTGACTGAATAGACCTACATATTTTTAATTCCCAGTTTAGAACTAGGAATCAGTTAGTGATCTGTGACCATTTCTGGATGTTGAAATGCAGTTATATGGCAAAGCTGAGCCAAAGCCTCAACATGGAGTGGTGAGAAGACTACAAGCCTAGGTTTAGTTTACACTGTGGCTAAAGATTATATGTAGGGCTTCTGTTTTTCAGGTTTTATTAAATGTATTTTTCTGTGCTTATTTTTAACTATTTTTGAATTTTATGTAAATTGTTTTTTTTCTGGGCTTTTGTTTTTAATACACTTTATGAAATTAGTGTTTTTGGTTACTTTCCAAAATGCTTGAGCTTTTTTTTTTTTTCTTCTGTCAAAATATGTACAGTAGTAACTCGACAGTACTTGCACACTTAAATTGTACCTTCTTTCCTTCGCTGTCTTCCACAATTAAATCCTTATGGTCACGGGCATATTCTTCTGGTTTTTTTGTGTGTAGGCATTTTTGTACATTTCGACACAGTTCTGTTTTAAATCCTCCGCATCTTAACTGTAATATAGCTTTAAATCCTGCTAACAAAACTCCATCCTGGTTGTAATCTCGTTTTAAATCTCGCAAGCGGAGTCTCCAATAGAAATGTAGGAATGTGCTGTCATTCAGTAGTTGGGACGGGTTTAAAGTATTCAGAACGAATCAATGATACATGCAAGTCAGGCAGGCGGGACATTGCCCAGCAGCACTGGGAAATGTATGTATTATTCTTATAGTAGATTTTATTTTTTAATGGGAATAGGGTAAAGTCAGCATGAATGGATTAACCATTTCCACAGTTTTTCAGGTGTTTTCCGGTGTTTATTGGCTATCTACCGATTTTATTTATTTTGTATTGGAGGTGTTTTATCGAGTTTTATCGGTTAAAACCGAAAATCAGAAGCCCTAATTATATGGCACTCTTTACAAGAAGAACAGGGCTGTAAACCCTGGAGTCCTATTCAAATCCCACTGCAGATCAATACAACTCTTTCCTAGCTTACAACAATTCAGTCGTATTGCCCCTTCCTGGATCCCCAGGTAACCAAAATAAAGGAGAGTGTTTTCAGTTCATTATATCAGCTTAAATAAAAGGATTTGATGGATTTTACAGAATTAAACATTCCAAAGCTCTGGTATTTTAAACACAGATGGTCCCCTACAACAGGTCTACTGCTGTTACACAGGCAATAAGGAAAGTGATATCCACTTAATATAAAAGTGATCTTACCTCTTTAAAATCTTTCACCGTTTTAAAGTAGAGCCGTTGTTTCTCTAATAATTCCAGATACTCATCATTTAACTGATCTCTCCTCATTTTGTTTTCTTGTTTCTTTTTCTCCATCTGGAAGAATTAATAAACAAACACATTTTAGCCTGAAGACAATTCAAATAAACCTTGCTTCAATTCTGTACAAGTTGTTGTGCTCTTAGAATAAAGGTTGTCTCCTGCAATATATATTGAAATCACTTGCTAGAAGTCTTACACATTTTCCACAATGAATTGTAAGAATAATCTTTTTTTTTGTCGTTTTTATTATTATTATTATTTTTTAAGAGAGTACGTTCTGGCAAGATTGAGGGTGTTAAAATGCTTTTTTTTATTTCTAATGTATTTATTTCTAACTCTCTAAATATAATTCAGTTTTGTTGACATGACAGTTACTGGATGCTTCATTTAAAAATCCATATTTTTTCTCCAATATTTATGCATTCCAGCCAAAATGCAACCTAGTTTCTTGCCTGTAGGCAGCATTGCATATGTATCTATGAAGGACAGAAATTGCTGTTATAAAATTAGAAGTTAAGTGCAGCCATATATGATGTTGTAAGTATTTTAAGTGATTATATGCACCCTTGTGGTGAAACATGGGACAAATGCATAAGTTGCTCAATGTTGTCTGAAGTTAAAAACCTGCACTGCGTTTTCTAATTACATTTACAAACTTTTAAATACTGACCCTTAACGAACCTGCCAAATCCAACAAAGCAAAACTCAAATTAAACATTTTATGTCAATAATACATTTAGACAAATTAAAACTTCCATGCTGGGTGAGGTCCAGTGTTGAACTGCATGCCCTAAACCCCCTCCGTATTGTATACACTATCCATGAACTGAGAACAGG
This sequence comes from Acipenser ruthenus, assembly GCF_902713425.1. Taxonomy (NCBI): domain Eukaryota; kingdom Metazoa; phylum Chordata; class Actinopteri; order Acipenseriformes; family Acipenseridae; genus Acipenser; species Acipenser ruthenus. The sequence continues at coordinate 38,560,701 of NC_081199.1, read as the reverse complement.
ACATACAAATATGTCCACTGCTTTGATCACTCAGAGTTCACTGCCAACATTACCCAACATTCTTTAAAATAGGATTCTGGATATTGCATACAAGTAGAATGATCAGCCTTAGTATCTAAGGGTAAATTAATATGCATCACAGATTCGTTACAGTCTTCAGTCTGCTGGCCGCCTTGTCTTTTTCCCTTCCTCTTTTCTCCCATGCTACATATAGAAGTACAGTATTATATATAAATGTTTTTGACAGTTTCAGTCAAAATGGGCATAAATACAATTATAAAAACATATTTATAAAATAAATAAAAAGATTACTTGCCTTAATTCTGTTCTGTTTGATTCCCTCAACAATTTGTTCCATCTGTCGCAGAAATTGCTCTCGGGCTCCAGAAGATGCCATAGCTCTGGAACACAGCATGCATTACGGCTTGCATAAGGGGCAGAAATTACTGACCCAGACACATCATTTGCAGAAGGAATCACAATATAGCACTCTACAGCTCCCACTGGTATGACAGGCTCAGCACACCCAGATGGACACTTTATTACAAAATATGCAGAGAATTAATGAAGTCGATTACACTGTGTTTTCAGCTGTATAGGTTTAACTGCACAACTATGCTAATTTGAATAATATAAATAATGAAATACAAATTAAAAAAAAAAAAAAAAAACACATTAAAACATGACTCAAACCATTTAATCTATCCTTATTATCTGACAAAAAGTGTTTTCTAGCTTGGCTGTAAGGAATATAGTTAAGCATAATGCCAATACTTACTGAAGAAAGTTGTCATGAATGGAGTTCAGCAAATTAACCTATATGGGGGGAAAAAAGAAAACAAAATGTTGGCGATATAAAGCAATTAATTTAGCACCATTACCAAAGTTGCCCTCTTACAGTATTTACTAGCAATATTTCTGATCATGTAAATACAGCAACATTAAATACAGCAACAGCAAAATGTGACTGGCATTTCAAATTTAAATATGTAATTACATTATGATAAAGAATTATATATTTTAGTGTAGTTACAAATGTAGACTACATTTTTTTTTTCCCCTACGGTAAGCATATTCAAAATCCCCACGTGAACCAATGACACTAGTTCCACATTATTATTATTATTATTATTATTATTATTATTATTATTATTATTATTATTATTATTATTATTCAATAAACAAAAAGTTCAGCAGAAGAAACAATACATTACCCATTACTTTTTCAAGAAAACTCTGGCCCAAGGACCAATTACAACCCTTTCTCATTCATTTCCCTAGTTACCTCTTTTTCCAGAAACACATTTTTGTCATCCAGTGTATTATAGAGGGTGAAGAACTGTTTGGTTTCTTTGTGGGTTGCTGCAACTAAAAGAGGAGAATATTTTAGTTCAATGGAACTGTGAATCATGTTCAAGATAATGTTTGTTGTACCCAAATGCATTAAAACAGACAGCCGCAGGACAAAATGTAGCTAAAAAGGTAATATAAACGTAACAAAGACTTGCTCATTTAAAAGTAAAAAGCAGCAAGGCTGTTCAGCACAAGGGCAGTGCACATTCCATAATTCAACAGTAACACTCGACGAAGCTGGCTTGTTAGATAAGTGACCATGGCAACAGTCAAGCCCATGGCCAATTTAGCAGCAAGTGATGACTACTGTTATAAATGCAAACTGAAAAACGGGAGTAAAGTGCTTGAAACTGCGAGTTATGTTTAAGCATCTAGTAACTAAATAGAGTGGGATAAACAACTGCCTTGTTAGAAATGTACTGTAAAATGAACACTCATCTCTTTCAGGAATACATTGTTACCATGAGGGAATAATCTTGTTGTCACGGCAACCACGTGGTGAAAGTATTAGCTTCCACTTCACAGTGAAGTTCCACAATGGAAAAAACAATGTGCGGTACTATTGCTACTGAACAGGATAAACCTGCAGTCCACAAAATACATATGCATATATACGAATACTATCTATTCCAACTAGCTTGATAATGGAGGGGGCAATATTTTCTGATGTAAAGGATATGCACATCATTTTAAAAAAATAAAATAAAATGTTTTCATGCCTCAATTACCAAGAAATGGCATAGAATTATTTCTGATATATGTGAAGCTAATGTAACATTAAATACAGGATTACAGTTTCAGCTCTTTTGCAGAAACACTTTTTATTTAAGCAGTAATGAACATTCGTGTGATATGTACTTTTATTTGCACCCTTTGTTATTTGCCATAGAGATTTAACTCCTGTGTGTGCACCTTCTGCTGGACCATCATTATCTTAATGCAAATACATTCCCCCCTCTGCACAACTGTCAGTCTCTGCAGTTTCATCAAAACCTTTCCAAAGCCCGCAAGTCATGCAAAACAAGCTCACCATGACATACATTATGAAAACCTCAAGAATGCCTGTATCAAGTTTCATCACAATTAAGTGATTCTTAAGACAAATTTTAACATTTACACAAAGAGTATATACAAAGAGGAATTTTCATAACAAAGACAAATGTGCGATAGCATTTCTTGCAGAGTGGGACCAATGAATCATACTTTGTAATCTTTGCCTACTTAATGAGCCAGCAAACAAATTGTGCCAAGAAGCCAAACCTTTTCTCAGAGCCATATTCTTCCACAGATCATACTTTATGTAATGTTATATACATTTTATTAGATTACAATAAGACTAGATAAGATTAACTCCTATGTCTGTATACCTTTAACCCAGAAATGCTGATACAATTTGATGGCATGCTACTGTAACAAGAAAATGGAATATATAGAAAACAGATGCCTAAATACATACCCTGACCATAGAGTTCAATAAATCTCTTCTGATACTGGGTTAGTTCAGCTCTGCTCGGTACTTCATCAATCTTTCTCTGCAGTATGGCAATTTCCCTATTCCTTCGGGCCTAAAGGCAAGAAGAAACATGCACTAAAATGTATTATTGTATTGGATTTAAAAAGTAAACAAACTATCCCATAAATAGAAAGAAAGATAACAATATCTTTATAACAGTAGTACGAGGGACTCATTTTAAAACAGATACTCTGGTTTGTCAGTTTATTTACCAGCAACAGTCTGATCTTCTGGAGCTTCTCTCTGTCTGTATTATACTGTTTGTCTATCAGTTGGTTTCGTTCCTAAAAAAACAAGCACATTTATCAATCTTGCCATAAAACAGAACAGAAAACATTTCAGAAAATGCTGTAGTTGTCTGCCAAACAATATAAATATCAAAAATATAAATAAATATATTTGAAGCGAGTATAGTTTGTTGAAAATAACTACTGTACAACACATAAGTTAACTATTGAACTTTTTATCACTTTTGTTCCTTTTTTTTGTACCTTTTGTTCACCATCATCATCTCCTGATTCAATTTTTAGGTTTTCAATACTCTGCTGCAAACGAGTCATTTCCTCCTTTAAAACACACACACATCAACAACAAACAAACAAACAAACAAAAAAAAACACATTCACAAAGATAAAGCAGGTATCACAGTAATGCAACAGTAAGTAATGAGGGGTCAGCTGTATAAAAAGATGAATGCTCTGTACTAAGTATTTAAGATACAGGTGGTATGTCTTTTTAAAAGTAAAATATTCTCTTACCCGGCAATGAGTACGGAACTCTTGTTCTTGATTCTTAAGGTTTTCATTCATAGCAACCAACGCTCTCAGCTTCTGAAGGACACTAGCACATACACACACACACACACACACACACACACACACACACACACACGCACGCACACACGCCATGAAACAAAAAAGACAAGTTAGTCTCTAAATATTGTTTAAAGAAATGATTGCAATCCTTGTAGGCGGACTCCTTGTAGGTGTTTTTGGAAACAAGGCCATTCACATCAGATCCCCACAAATGTTCAATTGATAGTTACCGTATTCGCTCGAGTAAAAGTCGACCTTGTGTAAAAGTCAAGCTCCCCATTGTGAGGGCGAGATTCGGGGGTATATATATATTTTTTTAATTTTTTCATTTGTTATTGAAACAGAGATGGTAAGTTTAGTGTAACAGAAAACAAAAAGTAACTCCTGAAATCGAAACTGTTGTTAGAGTGCACTTCAGGGGTTAGTTTTCCTAAATATATGTATTAGATATCCTGATGGCGTTTATATATATATATATAGACAATGTCACGGAATCGTTTCCGCCAAATCTTGAGATGCTTGCGTTCTGATTGGAGAGAAATTAGAAGCATTTGCTCTAGCAACGAGGGCAACAAGGATTTGCCCACAACAATTGATGTGCTGCAGTTTCTCACAGAAGCACTATGCTGCAGGGTCACGCAATTGAAGGTAATGCTATTATTATTATTATTATTATTATTATTATTACATACCTGTCAACTTTTGAAAATTCTAAATCGGGAGTGTAGAGTGCCAGCGGCATTGGGGTGCTGGTGCGTGGCTAAGTACTGTACATGAACATGCCTCGTGCACAGGGCTCCCCTGGGTCCTAAACCCTGCTGGGAACAGACGGGGATTTTTGCTCGTGGGGTTTTTGCTCGTGTATTAGTCGACACCCCCCCCCCCCCCAACTTCAGGATTGTGTTTTGGGGTTAAATTTCTTGATTTATACTCGAGCAAATATGGTACTTCTGAATGATTTTCCTGAGACATGCATCTAATGCACACACCTGGCCTAGCTTAACTGTTCCTTGCTATTTCTGATGTTGAAAGACAATGTCCCACACACACCCTGCCTGCTTCCCACATCACTGCATTATGTAGGGTCAGATTAGAGACACCCTATTTCACAAGATAACAGTCTTTAAAGTCATAACTGATGGATGCCTACTATCAAACCTGTCACACAGTTCTTGTATATGGTATAATTGCCACATTCTGCTCTGTACTGACTGACAGTTTTCTGCCAACATTGTGGTTTTCTGAATCGTTCTGATGACCATTGTTCTTTTGTATAACTAATTTGTTCTTCTGGCGAGACCTGCAAAATATCCCTCAGGATTAAAGCAAACTTTCTGTTCTATAAGAAGAGCACTTGAATTCTGTCTTCTGGGAGGTCTGTTTCCTTACTGTACATTCCAGAGCATAACCCCTTCTTAACATTGCCAAAACCCATCTGTCACTGGTGTTAGCTTTCCAGCTGTCCAGGCAGTCAATAGTGATTCTCAAAGATTAATGGTCTCTCAACTGCTCCCTGGGGATTCTTTTTGAGTTTGCCACGATCGGATTTAGAAGTTGGAGAAATGCCAATGACCGGGGCAGAAGGTTTCTTAAAACTGTTTCCACTCACCACTTTGAACACTCCAGTGCTGATATGTAGACTGTTGATGTGAGGGCAGCTGCCTCATTTGTTAAGTTGACCCTTTGCAATATGACAAGGGTTATATTGCATTTGTCAACTACAAGCTATATTTTGACCTGAGCATCATTTCCTATTTACTTACTCTTTTGACACCAACTTAAGAGAGTAAGTAGCGGGACTCTGAAAAATATATACATTCATATATTAAAATTATTAACACCAGTATGGTTCACCCACCAAGAATATTAGTCAGTTGGTTTCTATCTGACTGTGAATGGCTTTGCACTTTTAATTCTGAGGCCTTAACAACTCTCACTTGGGACCACGTTGGTATATATTTTATGTCAAAGGAAAAGGAGCTATTAATTTCCACCTAGCATCTCTGGCTTCCAATTACGACCAAAGACACACAAATATATCAACACAGGGCAAGAAAACCTGTTAATCCAGAACAATTCTTGCAATTAACACCCACAACTATCAGTGTGTTTTCTTGAAAAGGCTGATTTTGGTGGGGTTTCATTCCCACAGGACATTACATCACTTAAATAGATACATATATACATAATACATCATTTAAGTATAGTTTACACATACAATTTCAATTTAATCCAAGAATATATAGTCACATGTTTTTTTTACCTTTTGATATTTACAAAAAGTGCTAACCAGGTCAATTTCAGTACCACTTAATAGCTCCTGCTAACATTGGAACCACTCCCTCTTTAATTAAGTTCTGAATGTGGATATTTAAAAGACAAGACTGACTATAAAAGAAAAAGTAGCAGCAGCTTCCTGGTAACAAATAGTCTCCTGTGCTGCAGCTTACTCCAATGGTCTACCTGCAATCATACCATGTGACCAAGCACAGATTGCATGCCAAGAAGAAAGAAACAAATGTACAGTAATTAAGGCATTGCAGAACAATCCCAGTGAAAATATTTGGAAAATGTTACGCTCTGTGTAAGAGTTAAACATACCTTGAATCAGCATGACATTCAAGTTCTTCTAAAGCAGCAAGTTCCTTATGCAACTTCTCAGTAAAGTTCACAGCCTACAAAAAAATGAAATACAATTCATGTTTGATCAGTAAACTAGACACAGCGAGTAAAACCCCATCACAACCCTGGTTGAAGAAATATAATTGCACTCAAAACTGCAATCTGCTTTTATTGTTAAGGAAAGAAATCTTAGCAGACAAGATTCATTATCCAGTATAAGCCACTAAAACTATTTAAATTAACAGCTGTATTCTGCAAGTATTTAACATGACTGGTGAATCGTTCAAGAACGCTACAACCACAGATCACTGGTTGATACTATCCAGGGTGATTTCCTGATGCTGTAAAATGCTCCAAAGAATTTTAGCTGTGGCTTATCACAGCATTGTATATAGTAGATGGATCAAAAACAAACCTTTATTATAGAAAGAGTTAAGGATTGTCTGGGTAGCAGCAGATTTTTTGAAGAAATTCGAAATGCCAAGTAGAAAGTCTAATTTTACCGAAGGACAAGGTTCTTCAAACAGACTGTTCTCCCAGCTGTGCCTATGCATTCCATAATCACCGTAATGCAGATGAAGAATTACTCCTAGTCATGTAATAAGGGTTTTCATAGCAATCCAACCTGCGGCCAATTCTTCTGAAGCATTCTTGTTTAGTTTTTTCATTTAACTTAATATTCCTCTCCTCCAGGACATACACAGATACCCTCCCCAGATAAATACATTATAGCAGAAACAATGAATACAAAATATTTCCAGAATCAAAATAAACCAGAACAGCTTGAAATAAATTAATTCAACACAAAAAGTTTTGACAGCAGTAAAGCTAATTAAAAGAAGAAGAAAAACTAAACCAAAAACAAAACAAAACAAGGAGCTATACATGTGTGTGTGTGAAGGGGGGTTGGTAAAATGGTGCATCCTTGAGCTCCACTATATGCAAGTTTATGATTACGTTATAAATATAATTGCAACAAACCATATTTTAAATTCCCCCTATAAATAAGTATCTGGACAAGTATCATTGGCTTTATATTCTACCAGTGTTGAATGGGTTGCCACATACAGTGCCTATCGTAAGTATTCACCCCCCCCCTTGGACGTTTTCACATTTTGTTGTGTTACAACCTGAAATCTTGATGCATTTAAATGGGATTTATTTTTCTTTGGTTTACACAACCTACTCAACACTTTCAATGTCTGAAAAAATGGGGGGGGGGGGGGGGGGGGGAATCAATTAAAAATAAAAACCTGAAAAGTCTTCATTAGATAAGTATTCACCCCCTTTGATATGACACTACTAAATAAGCTCAGGTGCAATCAATTGCCTTCAGAATTCACACAATGTTAAATAGAGTCCATCTGTGTGCAATAAAAGTGGTTCACATGATTTCAGATTAAATACACCTGTCTCTGTAAGGTCCCACAGTTGGGTAGTGCATTCAAAGCAAAGATACTACCATGAAGACAAAGGAGCTTTCGAAACAACTCTGGGATAAAGTTGTGGAAAGGCACAGATCAGGGGAGTGGTATAAAAAGATTTCAAAGGCAATGAATATCCCTTGGAGCACAGTCAAGTAGATCATTCAGAAGTGGAAGGTATACGGCACCACACAGAATCTGCTTAGAGCAGGCTGTCCTCCAAAACTGAGCAGCCAGGTAAGAAGGGCATTGGTCAGAGAAGCCAGCAAGAGGCCAATGACAACTCTGAAAGACCTACAGCGTTCCATGGCTGAGATGGAAGAAATGGTCCATGTGTCAACAATAGCTCAGGCACTCCACAAATCTGGCCTGTATGGAAGAGTGGCAAGAAGGAAGCCATTTCTGAAAAAAGCCCATGTAAAATCCCGCTTGGAATTTGCAAAAAGGTATGTGGGAGACTGAAAAGATGTGGCAAAAGATTATGTGGTCTGATGAACCAAAAATTGAACTATTTGGCCTAAATGCAAAGCGTTATGTCTGGCGCAAACCCAACACAGCACATCACCCAGGTAACACCATCCCAGTCAAAGCCCGGACTTGAATCCGATTGAGAATCTGTGGCAAGACTTGAAGATTGCTGTCCACCAACGATCCCCATCCAACTTGACAGAGCTTGAACAATTAATAAAGGCACTATATATTCACAAGTTCAAATCAGCTGAATATGACTGAGCTCTTACAAAAGGATATCCAGAAGACACTCAAAAAAAAAAGAAGACTTCAAGGATTATTATCAAAGCATCATTTAATCAGCCATGCCCAGACAATGCAGTGATCGAAGCCAAGACCCACTGTTGCAATCACTAGCATGAATAACACTTCTGTTACCCATCTGTTTGGATCCTTTGCTTTGATATTTACAGTGTATTCTATTGAAATAAACTGTTAAACCTGTTATGCATAGAATAAAAAAGTCCTTGAACCACCACTACATGTTTCCTTGTGTTAAGACAGACTGGACTACAAGATAATGCAATATTCATGGTCATTGGTACATACCGTGCTGTTACTTGAAACCTGCTAATGCACCTTTTTTTAGAAACCATCTGTGCTCATTTCCAAGGCTCTCTGCTAATTCAGTTTTCACATCACAGAGAAAAAGGGCTACATCTAAGGAAATGACAAGCCTTTGCATTGTATCATCTTTTAAAATATAATATAATCTATTAAACTTTTTTTTGGTCAGAATCAGGTTTTCTAAAAATATTTCTGCTCCTCAATTTGCATTGGATTAATCTGGGATTGAACATGCCAGCCAGTGTAATCCAGTATTAAACAAGAATACACTTTTAGTTTTAGAATAATTTTCAAAAATAGGCTGTGCTGGTGTTTCTTACCTCCATCAATTTACTCTTGGCTTCTTCATATCCCGATTGGACCTCCAGATGTTTAGCTTGTAACTGGTATTTAAGAAAAAAAAAAAAAAAAAAAAAAAAAACACAACATGCAGATTAATAACAATTTGATAGGGCAGAGGAAAAAATAAGAAAAGAAAAAAATGTCAATGCATGAAACTACTAAGAAACAATTTAGTTACAGAAAGAGGAATTATTGTTCAGAGAAGGTTCTTGTTAGTTTTATCCCATGTATTCCTCTCTAAAATACTTTTGCCCTTTCACTTGCTTTAAAACAGGGCCCTAAATGTAGGAAGATGCCAGTTAAAGTTCATTTACAAAGTAAGTAACGGATACAAGTTAAAAAGGTCTCTTGTGACCATCATTTATGTCAAATCAATTTGCTCTTATATAGTGAGAAATTAATTCTGTGTTTGCTTCTTCCTAGGAGATCTTTTCAATACAGATATATAACCAGCACTACTTTTCATTTATTTTATATTACTGAAATACTGTACAGTGAGTGAGCTCTTGTGCTAAGCTTTCCAGTATATTTTCTGCATGGTAGTAGTATTCAGATAACAATAGCAATGAATATGAGCTGTTCTACCTCTTCCACTTGTTTGGATTTCTGAGCAATCTGTTTGTTGAGCGATGCCACCAGTCTGCGATGCTGCTGGGCTGCTCCAAACCTCTCAGGCCGGTCCTCAGCAGAGCGCTCTGACTGCTGCAAACAAGAAACAAGGTGGCATCTGAACCATTGAACGCAGCGGGGGCTGCAAGACGGATTCAGGGTGAGCGGAGCGCATGCACAAATGTTCTCTCAAACGACCCTCACACCACACTGATTTGTCCGCCAAGTCGGGGGGTGGGAGGATAAATGTATTTACATGAACACTGCTGTTAGGTAATTGAGATTTCCACATTTTGAATGCAACATGTTTAATACCTTGGCATCAGCTTGTACATTCTGAATCCTTATTTCTTATGCCTGCGCCAACAGTACCATTATACAATAAAACAAAATGTAATTTGGGGGGATTCATTGGCTGGGGATGCTCAGCCAGGATGCCCAGTTTTATGGGGGTTTTGAGCCAACCCCAAAAATTGACCAATATTCTTTGATGCTGAGAGCTCATTAAGCATATGATGGGGTTGGAAAAATGCTTGTACTGAAAAGATAACTTGTAAACACAAACTCTTCCTTATATTATGGAGATAAAATCACTTCCACAATTAGCATGGGGAGGTTAAATGTAATGCATTTGTGGGATTTAAAACAGTAATATTTTCAAATACAGTGTCCATTATGCAGAAAGAACTATACTCAAGTAGCATACAGAGACATCCTCTACCTTGTAAGTCAAAGACTATGGACTCTGTGTTTGTCTCACAGTATTATCAATTGAACAAAGGAAGCAGACAAAATATTTACAGAAGCTGGACTAAGAATAATTTGTGGACAACAAATAAAAATACAAATTTTACTTGAGAAAAAAATGTGTGAGATGTAATTACTGTACAAGACCACTCAATAAGCAAATGCTAACCTATTGAAAAAAATGAGATAACGATGATCAGGCTCCTGCTGATTAGCCTTAAAAACACATAATTACTTAACTACTAATTTTATGGGGATTCTCATACTAAACAGTAACCTTTATAAATTAATATTTATTAAAGAATACTTCCTTTTCTAGCATGGTTTGCTATTTGAGTAAATATTTAAATTAAAAACCAATATGGAAGTAATTAACACTAACAATTACATTGTTATACTTACAGATTCAGAAGAGTGTGTTGTATTAATCTAGGTACAGCCTGACCTATCATCATCAAAAAATGTAAGGATGATAATTCCATCATAATTAGTCATTTTTCTATTAACCACTAGTAAACTTATAAAAAGACTAGCAAATTAAATCTAGGCCACATCTTTAATATAAACCTACAAAAAAACAAACTAATACAGAATACATTGCTGAAAGCATGTAAAACAGGTACATCAATTTAACACTTACTTTTTCTGCATATTCAGATGCAATTTGCTTGATCTCTTCAGACTGCAGCCCTACTATCTGGCCAACTGTGCTTGCAGTCAGTTTCCCCTTAAAAACAAATGAGAGAGATTTTATAACAACATCTCTGTTTGTGGAATATTTAAATATTTGAACATCCAACACATTACAACATCTGAAAACCATCAACATTAGTTTCAGGTGAGGCAGCATGCTTGGCATAAGTTTATTGATTATTTTATTTCCCTCTAAAAACATTTTTGGGAAGTAGGGTTATTCTGGAGAACAGAATTTAGATTACAGGTCTCTTTTTCAAGGTTAACCTAGTCAGATGACAACCTTACAAATGAAAAGCAACTTTGCAATAAAATTCACATCTTCATTACACTTAATGTTGTATCTACTGTAATGAACAATGCAATCAATAAATCTTTGACCCTGCAGTCTTAATTCCATACAGGACATTATAAAAATGCATTAAATGTCAATTTTTAAAAAAGGCAGAGAAGGCACCTGCTGCTCATAAAAAGGTAATTCAGGATATTAGCCAATCATTATAAAAGTACTTAAAATCCTTAAAATGAAGGCACAGTAGGCTAGCATGTCTTACCTCTTCAGTTGCCATGACAGCCATTCCAGTCATCAATGTTTTAATGCGAAGCTGAGAAAAAAAAAAAGAAGTTAAACATTTCCAGAGTATGTCACAGTAGTGACTTGACACATACAATTAAATATGTTTATATCTTGTTCCACATAATTACATTATTTTTAATGCGCTCTGTTATATCATGAGTACCTCTTCAGCAGCTTGCAGATCTTCCTCTTCTGACACCTCAGACATGCCATGCGGCAGCCCTGGTGTCACAAACGCTTTCTTATCTTCAGCCTATAGGACAAACAAGAGGGATAAGATCAACAGGTGTGTGTCACAAAGAAACTGCCACAGGACAGCTTTGCACTGCAGTGATCTCGCGGGCTGGAAATAAACGGTTGTTAAACAGACATCTGTCCGTGATTTATGTGCATCCGAGACTGAAATATTTATGAAGGGAAATGTTGAGGTGGCAAAAGCAGTCTCTCAAGAGAGATAATCACAGTTTAATCAAAGTTATTATCTGAAAGTTATTACGTCTACAGTTTTGAGACATTTCTAATAGCGTTTTGAAAAGTAAAGCTTCATACAGTTCTTACCTTGTCTTGTTTAGCTTGCCTGCTAAATCCGTATCGCCTACAATAAATACAATTAAGTTAAGAAATATCTTTGTTTTTTACTCATATCTGTGGCTTACAATAACATACAATTAAAAACTCAAAGTATGTTATCTTGTACATATTTCACTAATATGTACAAGATACATATATATATATATATATATATATATATATATATATATATATATATATATTTCAGTACATATAACAGATGCTTGTTTGCATTTTAGCATGACTGAACCATTCCAATAAAGAGTGTTCAGTAGTAGATTGCGAATTGGTAAACTGGGTGCAAAACTTTTGAATTATATATACACAATATTAACTCTTTCAGGACAAACTTCTAGTCTGCTATTTCTAGACCTCTTTACAGTTTTGCATTAAAACTGTCACGGCAATGACAACATCATGTCCTGCCACAAAAACTGAATAATGAATCCAGCCAAAACAATGACTGACTCAGTAGCCCAATGTGTGTGTAATGGCTACGGATCAAAATATCATAAGGTTCCGTACCTAACTTGTTGTCATCTTGCAGTGACTGATAGGCTTAAAACAACTGATATACAAGTATGTTAGTAAGTCACAATCTCAAAGTAGATCACCATGACCTACATGCACTGTATGTACATGTAAAAAAAAAGTAACTGATATAAACACAGGCTCCTTCACTATATACTGTAATTAGAGCCACCCATTCTTGATTACACTGTGAGCCTACAGATTATAATGCTGGGATTAACAAGCATGAAAACAAAACCTGCCAACCTTTTTTTTTTTTTTTTTAAATCAGTAAATAAAATAATTATGTTCTCATCAAAGCATAGCAAGATAGCTCCTCAGTCTTTTTTCTTTTATTCAGACAGTTTACTGTAAAAGGTCAATTTGACACGAGATACCTGAATCAAATGTCAACTCATCTAAAAACAAACAAATAATGAAACCAATCCACTCAACACTGACTATGATCTACTCTGCTCTTATACATCACCATAAAATAATAGAACTACTTGACATTTATTTATTTTTTTACAGATAAAAAGTGCTGTAGAAATAACCTATCCCTACCAGGTTGCGTCACACAAACAACTACAACAAAGGTGTCTTAATAATAAGTGACAGCCAAGCTAAGCGAGTGCAAGTGTTAGTTCTCCTACGCATTGAACCAGCAATGCTTATAACTTCAATTTTCATGCTTTCACAGTTCTAAATTAGTGGCACAGTAAGCTCAGAAAATACTGAACACTAGAATCAGCGAATAATATATACTCACAGTATGTAATCAGGGAGTCTAAGTAATAAAATGCATGGAAAAGTAAAAGGTAAGAGAAGATGGAATAAGGAAGAAGAAAATGCAAGAAAATAAAGCAAGCACTAAAAAGAAAAAAGAAAACCTCTTAAGAATGCTAAATGGAAACAAATATTCTGTACGTTTAAACTGAATACAAAATGCATTTTCTTCTGGCAATAACTTCGATTCTAATACTTATAAAATAAATGATTGTTCCTCAATGTAGTCTATTTTTGGTTTGTTGTAACACGTAAATCTGCCATCGTTTTCAGAGAGCGACACTGAAAGCGGGTTTGTACATTATTTATCATAAGACACGGTTATTGCTTTTAAGAATATGAACTGTGTACAATAGTACCCACAGAAAGAATGCATGGGGCGTTCTAATTCAATATAAATACCTACTGAAAAAAACGTTCTTGTTTTTAAATCCTGGATACCTATTCAGTATAGGCTTGACCATTTGAAGAAATTAACCTGACAGCATATGTGGTGTTTGCTACACCTGTAATGTATATCCTAAATTGAAGTATATAATATTTTTTATAAATAAACAAATAAATAAATAAATAAATATAAAAAGAAAGAAAACAAGGAAAAGAAACTACAAAAGTGATAATCTTGTAAAGTGCTAATAAGAGGTATCATGACAGGGGATTTCATTTGTGGAATTGGTTCTTAGCACTCCTTTAAGGTTGGAGCCTGTACATCTAAAAAGTGTGTCTTTACCTTCCATACTCCAGCAAAGTGGAGTGGACTCTGGATTCTTCATCAACTAGCTCCTCGGCATCAACCTGCCTCTTGTATTTTCTCAGAGGCTTATAAACCTCCTGTATCAGAAATACAAATGCTCAAATGGACATCTGCCAATTCCACAGCGAGGGATAAAACAGAGGCGACTGCAGTCCAGATATTTAGATGTATTTAATTAAATGTACATGTTTTTATAGAGGGTAATACATCAAAGATACTCACATCCATTGTTAAATATCTGTTTCATAACATGGCAGTATATACATCCACCACAACTTAGATCAATGGAATGCAATCATTATCTATTACTTAACATTTCCCACAGTGGAAGTACTCTGTGACACTACCAGAAAGCACTATTGAAAGGTGTTGTTGGTAATTCTAACGATTTTTTTAAAATTACATCTGTTTGAATGGCAATGAAATATGCAAAATGTTTGAATCGCTTATACTTACAGAAACATCCATTACTGTTTTAATAGCCTTCTCTTTTCTCTGCATGAAGTCATTATCCTGACACAGATGAACAGAAAACAAATGTTACCGACTTTGAACTAAAAGCTGGCAGTTAGCAAAATGAAAATCAATTAGTACAATTTGACCTAGTGCAATAGGCTCCGAGTTATTATTATTATTATGCAACATTTTTCTAATCAACATCACACCGGCCCTATTTCTATGAAGTCACGAGTGAAATTTCATTAAGCCTTACCTCTGGAATGCTATGTGTTTTCTGAAACTGTGACACAGAGTATGCCCGAATGTAATCACCCATTTCTTCTCTGGTTTCAATGGCACGTTTGACCAGCCACTGAAAAAAAATAATTACATATCTCATTATTTATAAGAAAGACTGTTCTGTCAACTGTAGCTGTTTTTTGTTGCTGTTCCTTGTTTGTAATTCAGAGTAGTTTAGCCAAAGCATATTGGTGTTTACAAGTCCTTAATGACAGAGGGATCAGATATTAAGGTTGAATTTCAAGTAAATGCTTATTAAAAAATATTAATTATGGATATTTCCTGTAAAAATGATCAGTAAACAAATATTGTTTGGTCAAAAAAAAAGTTGTTTCTTAAATCTGAAACACAGCCCAATTGAAATAAGTAATTTATAAGACAATGCTGCTGTAAGTAGCAGGAGCATGTCTGTATGGCTCACAGAATTCATATTATATTATAGGAAAAACATTGAGCAAAACTGTGGGCTTAAAGGTAAATACAAGTAATTTCACTAGAACTTGCTTTAATATTATATATATGAGTTAGTTACCTGTACAACAGGAAAAATGTGAATGAAATCAAGACCCTGGATCTGGTGAGGCTCTAGACGATGAGGGCATTTCATTTTCGGCAAGACAGACACAATTTTTTCAGTAAGCGCTCTGAATAGAAAAAACAAAGGAACAATAAATATCCATAAATAGCTTTTGTTTTCTAGCCGAACGTGTCAGCTCACATACTGTGTTAATACAAAGTGTTCCCTCCCCTTCCAATTTAAATGTATGTACAGAAAATCACTGAAACGTTGCAAGTCAGAGGTGAGTGCTTCCAATACCCTGAATCCCCAGCTCCCTTAAGATTAATATTTTAACTAACCCTTTGGAAAATAAGCAGCCTGTTACCTCATTAAAAAGTAATCTGGTTCTATGTAAATACATTGTGAAAAAACAAATAAAGGAGAGACAAAAAACCATAATGACTCTCAAATCTATTTTCACACTAAAAACTAGCCATGCACATATTCTGTAAACCACACACAGCATGAAATACAATGCTTTCCATTATACTTTGAGAAATCATTTGATGCCATTCTGTGGAGAAAAAAGGTACTGCAGGCATCTTGAAACCCTGCTATTTTTGTTGATGTTATACTGTAGTTATATAGCTATAGCATAGCTGTCACATATGCAATTAAGATGAAATGAATTTCTGCTTTTCCAATTAACAAAACTTGGTTAGGATATTCTTTAGCACAAGTTATTGCAAGTATACAAATTCCTAAGGAAATGCGTCTGTAATTATTTTCCTGATGTTTTTGTAATTTGTATGTGTGCATACACTACTAACATTTTTCTTGCATCCAAACTGCGTGAATTTAACTGCTGATGTTAATCAGAATTTTTAGAAAAATCCAATCTTCATATGCAAATGCGGACATAGCCCAATATTTTACAGCATATATTACGATACAGTTTGGCTTCACTTCCCATGCTTTTGGATTTTTTGTTATAACTTACATTTTCTGACCAATTGTAGAGTTTTCTTGAAAAAGTAAATCTACATCTATGTCAAAGTTGCAGGTTGTAATACACCAGGTCATCCCACCCACAACCTGTAATAACAACAAGAGGAATCAAAAAAATATGCAATGTAACCATATACAGATGGACCTTTTGAACAAAATACTAAGGAACAATAGACACTATATTACTGAGATCATATGATCAGCACATAATTCCCCCAAATCACTTCTGTGAGTTGTTTAGTTTAAGGGACAAATCAAGCACAAGCAAAGATATCTGAACAGATATAGCATAGCTGTCACACATGTAATTAGATTAAAGGAATTCTGCAGACACTGTAGAAAAGAGAACATACCACTGCACATACCATGACAGCAGCGGCATTTTAATCACACTGTTGTTGATAAAAAAAAATGATAAATTATATCAAGTTATGTCAAGAGTATGCAGGAAGTGTACACAATACAGTCTATAACATTGTGTTGGAAATAAAGAAAGAACGAAAGAAAAGAAATATATATATATATATATATATATATACACACACAGTATATATATATATATATGCACACATACACACAGTATATATATACATATATATATATATATATACACACACACACAGTATATACATATATATATATATACACACACACACACAGTATATATATATATATATATATATATATATATATATATATATATATATACACTGTAATAAATATATATATATATATATGCATTTTAAACTTATTTTAACTCAGAACACAGTTATAGTACATTTAAAGAAAAAGCTGTTGCTTTGCAGGGGTCTCAATTTAGAATCTTTCACATGTTCTGTTTTCAGAATGTCGTCCTTGCTTGTCAAAAAACGCTGAGGTAGGTGCAATATTGGCCTTTCAACACGTAATACACAGAGATGTTTAACTTTATTTTCACCTTGTCAAACGGAGAAAGCCCTTTGATCCGAGCCCTGAAGTATCCTGCTGCCACCAACAGCTCCAGGATTTCTGCCAATTTAACATTCTGTTCCTCATCTTCACGAGTTTCGACCTAAACAAAAAGTGCACTCATCAAAAAAACTTGCAATTATTCCCTTACACTTCACACACCACTCCAAAGAAACATGTACAGACACAACTCGTTCAATACTGCATACCTATTGCACTGGAAAACTACTTGCCCAGAATTTGTCATTTCTATCTTACCTTTTAAATAAAGAAAAAGGTGTAAACTGTATATTTAAAACTGGAAATTAAACCATCAACTGAGACAAAGGGAGACATGTCAGGGTATGGTGTATTCTCCACTAGATGTCCCTGTTGGCTAGATTAATATATATATATATATATATATATATATATATATATATATATATATATATATATATATATATATATATATATATATATATATATATATAATTTTCCCTCCAGTCATTAAATTGCACTAGTATTTTCACCAGATGATTTTCCAGCCTACATCCTGTTCTAGCAAAGTCCATTAGTAAGAAAGTGCATCTGCAATACTGGATCCTGGCAAAGTTAGTAGATAAAATGAACCAATCAAAACTGTGATTCTGCTAACCGCTACTGACTTCTACTACAGTAAAGTGTAGCTGTGGGAGGAGTCGGGATTAAACTGTATCTGTCTGAATGCATTCAACTCAACCACATCGGTTTTATTATTACAATTCTCCAAAAAGGACCAGAGGGCTCATAATAGCAAGTTAGAAAGACTTAAGTACTAGATCATACAGGTCCCTGTGCTTCGCTATAAGAAAGTTAGTCTTAACTGTCAATGACAAACTTTGTGACATCGCTGGACTACATGACTTGGAATCCCAGTGACGGTGCAGAGAGGTCCACTTCACATAATAGGGTATCTAACATTTGAAATTCAGAACGCATGCAACTATTACCAATAAACTGCTAGAATTCATGATTCATTTTTCTAGACAACCGTCTTTTGAAAAGAACATTACTGTTATGTCTCTCAAGGGCAGGCTATTAGCTTAGGGACACGCCGTGTAAACTCTGGAAATAATATGAAGACGAAACACACATTTTTGCAGCTGTTTCAATTGTTTACTTTCAAATTGTACTTGCATCACAACTGTTGTAGCCAGGGCATGTGAAGTGCCTTTCAAAAATGTATTACATCAGGCCACTTAATCAAATGTGCGTAACTGTACACAATACAAAATTATTTAACGTAAATAAATATTAGGTTAAAAAAATACCATGTGCATTTAAAAAACATAGTGTTGTTTAAAAAAAATAAAAAATAAAAACTAAAAACAGTGTTATTTATTATTCTTCATAAAGTCAATGGCCAACGTTAGAGAACTAGCTTTTGAAATTGAATATAAACGCGTACACCTTTCACCAATCCATGCCAAAAAAAACCTCCGACATGGTTTCTATTTGAGGCTAGGTCCGTCATACCTGAATAAGGTTGCCTTCTTGGTCATACTGCGCTCCCAACTTGGATCCAGTTCTCAGCCTGTGAAACACCGAGGTAGCCGCCATGATGTCTAGGAAGTGTGTCGTCACGTGAGAGTCATATGACACTCAGTTCAGCGCTGTTGTCTGTTTCAAACCCATTGATGTTACTTGCTTCAGACGTACAGAATACAGTACAACATTTGAACGATATGTTGTAATGACATGATTCCTAAGTGTTTACGTTTATACTTTGGTTCCTCGGAAAATATTACAATATAACTCGCTTAAAATTAAATACTGATTTAACAAGATATTGAATGAAAACCTAATTTACCAAAATAACGTTGGTGTGTTTTGCTGTTCTATTATATTGCATTCATTTAAAATGAACTGCAGATTACAAATATATGAACATTCAGTTTTAGATTTGTTTTCTCCATGCCAAATAACATGACTGTACCTGTTTTGCCCGCAGGCATTCTGTATATTAAATCACTATTTACGATTCACTGTTGCTGAGCAACACTTACTTGTAATGACTGGCATGTTAAAGTGTCTGTCAGTCTGATGTACTGTTGTTTTCAGCTAAATGCTTGTGGGTATTTTTGAGTTTTTAATGATACGTTTGCAATGACAAAAATTGGTTTCAGACTTTTCATTGAATTGCAAATATGGGTAACACACAAAAAACACTACCGTGGTTCTGAATTAGTAAGTTTGGTGTAATATAGTCATCCGTTTTATTGAAGATGTGCAATAGACCAGGTATTCAAAACTAGCAATGACTGCCAGTCCCAGACGATACACTTATTCACGGAGAGGAAGTAAACACCATGCTTAGCTGATGGTCAGAATGTCTCAGAGTTAATTCTGTTATTTAACTTAATTCTGATATTTAGAGGTTCAAAGATAACTAAAGTTGACATTTGCAAGCTGTTGTAGGCAACCACTTGGCAGTAACACGCTCGACCCACATGTTTTTGATGTCCCAGATGTGTCTGGGTTTTAGTTGGATTTAACGTGCTACTACTTCCATTAGTAGTACGTTAATCATTCTTTCTTACTTTAGCAAAAAAAAAAAAAAAAATGATTACAATAATATTATTTTTCATTTTCTGTCGAACAATCCCCTTCTATTTTTCTGGTGGGTGGAGAGGATTCGAGTCTTCCCAAAATACGATAGATTACCAAATTGAATCGAAATTCCACATGCATTTTAAAAAAAATATATACATTAGTAAAGGTGAAAACCATATAGAGTTTACAAAACGAATATTCATAATTCCATATAATAATTATAATAGTGTAATAATAATTAATGGTTCTAAAAATTATGATAATAAGGATTCTACTGAAACTGATATTTGGTCTATTTTACTGTCCAATAGACGGCAGTAGTGCTGGTAATGTAAATAATACTAGTGTGTGTGTGGAGTCATCGCAGTGCATCCAACCCAGTCAGAACAAAGGGTGAAAAATCAACAACTACATTATTTTATATACTTCTGGTCCTCGAGGGCCGTTACCTTAAAAAAAAAAAAAGTTCCGTAGATACTGTAGTCTATGCATGATATTGTTAAGCACTTTGAGATGCATGTGTATACTGTAATTGGATAATTAACCAGTCAGTGCAGTTCACAAAATGTGTTTTTTGTGGCATTATTATTAATTATTATAACAACTGCTGCTGCAGAGTCACTTACAATAGGACCTTGGTTTATATGTATCATTCAAAGGAGGGAGCACAAGATCACACACAGTGAGTCAGTGGCTGAGCCAGGAACCTCCTGGTATCAAGCTCCTTTCATTAACCACTGGGCCACCAAGCCTAATAACTGTCTCCCCCTGGGAATGCCACATCAGACTCCACGTGGGACTCATAGCAGTTTCTCTTGTCCCTCAGATTACTATTCTTTAGAGCATCTGTGATATTCACTTATGATTACTTCCATGTGTGGTTTTATACAATTTCAAATATACATACTTCTTGTGCATGTTTTGTTTTTGGTTAATCAGAGGTCCTTCTCATGTAGGACCAGTTTTTCAGTTGAAATATTTCACCTATTTTTTCAAGGTTTCCCTCCTAGGGACATTGACTTTAGAATGCCCAATTAATAGCATAGCAATATTTATAGCTTTAATATTCATAGGCCTATAAACATTTATTTAAGATATACTAC
The DNA here is from genome assembly GCF_902713425.1 of Acipenser ruthenus. NCBI lineage: Eukaryota > Metazoa > Chordata > Actinopteri > Acipenseriformes > Acipenseridae > Acipenser > Acipenser ruthenus. The sequence goes on along the minus strand of NC_081199.1, from coordinate 38,539,436 downwards.
ATATATTTAAAATAAATCACAACAATAACTACAAGTACCTTTGTTGAAAGCTTAATTGAAAATATTAGCTTAAAGTATACATGCAGACCTTTTCAGTATTTATTGTCTGCATAACCCCTCAACAGTACATCTTCTAAACATGAGTAACTCACATAATGAAATTTCATTTAGCAATGTCCTTTCTCCTCTTCAGTCCGTCAGCTGCCCAAATTGAGTAATGAATTGCATCCCTTTCATTCTTTCAGTTCCTTCAATAAAAATTGGCTTCACCTACAGTCAAAGGGCAAAGCTATTATCCAGTTATCAAGATGCAGACAAAAGATATTAAGCAGAGACATCATGACTGTGTTGTTTACATGCACATTGAATTTGCAGGTTAAAGAAAAAATATATTGATACACTAGGAACTCTGCCACTTACCTCATAGTCTTATACAACCATAACAAAACAACAGCAACAACAAACATGAAGCACACAAAAAAAACAACAAGAAGTAAGGGATTCATTCTGGTTACAACATAGACCAGAATAGTAATTGTTTTTAGATATTTTTGTTATTGCCTTTGTTTGTATTTAAGAAGTACTTTTTCCCTTTCAGAAATCCTGGTGAGTGAAATTCCACTAACTAACTATCTAACTAACCCTAGCTAAACCCTTTAAATATTGCAAACTATGCTGATATTGTGGAAAACCATGCCCTGTCTCTCCATGGGGTTGAAATGGTTTCTAAATTAAATCTGTGGTTGACAGATGCACAGTTACATGCCTGATGTGTCTGTATTACAGAAGATAGACATTCTATTAAAATGGAAGCTCCCATAATGGACTATGAATCACTGCAGGTAATAGAGATGCCAGGTTGAATGACTGAAAAGCACTACTGAATTCCATTACAGCCCTTTGTTTTCAGTCATTTTTTTCCTTATATTGAGCTACTTTCTTCTTGACCTGGCCAGAATGCAATTATCACAGCATCAAAATCTACCACTCAAGTTATCTACCAATCAATTGGTACAAGAGCTGGGAGCTACTCAGCAGACCATAGCAGACTTTGATAGTGTATTCCATTTGGTGCATCCATAGTATCTTCAATAAATCAGTTATATTTACAGGTTTAATACAATCAGTTTCTCCATGTTTAACAAACGTTACCTCTAAAATACACATTTTAATTCCAGCACAATTTCTGTTGTTACGTGCATGCAGCATTCCATTCCATAACTGGTACCACCATTAGTTCAGGAGACCACATTATATCAAATATATATTAAAGAAATGCATTCAAGAAATTATGTTATTTTTATTTACTAGAAATATGTTGGGAGCCCCTTTATTGTTTTAATATTATGTCACTGTCAGTATGCAGTATTTTACTCTTTTGTGGGTTGATTACTCTATGAATCAGTGCTTTGGCATTAAAATGTTAATTGTGATAAAAGCTGTATCTTTTTAATCATGTAATTACATGATTTTGTTCAGGTTATCAGAATCGTCAAGGGAAAAGTATTGCATCCTTATTGCTGTGTAAATGAAGTGTCTCAGTTCCTCCATCGTCGACTAACAGAAAACGATCCCTCGCAGCTCTGTCACACTCACTCAATTCCTTGCAAACTGTGAGTTAATTTAACTTTCAAGCGCAAAATCTCTTTTACTATCAATCAGCACTCAAATGTCAGTGGTAACTTTCAGAAAATATTATGGATATGGGTTTCAAAATGTTCTACTGTGAATTATGTGATGTGGAAAGCAGCGTAAAATGACATCTGTAAACTGATTAGTTTGCTTCGAAACAGTCAACCTTCAGGCAGTAACAGAAAATGAATATTCTGATTTGGGTGGAATTCACATTTTATGGAACATGTACTTTATGCATCAAATACACAGAGCAAATCATGAAGTCTGAATATTCATGCTTTATCTCTTGCTTTCCATGCTCTTTAAGCCTGATATCTGCTATTAGCTGCTGTGTTGCTGCTATTATTTCATGTATTATGCTACTATCATGTATCATGCACTTTCCACTGTATTTAATGTACTATTTCATGTATTATGCTACTATCATGTATCATGCACTTTCCACTGTATTTAATGTACTATTTCATGTATTATGCTACTATCATGTATCATGCACTTTCCACTGTATTCAATGTATTATGTTTTTTTTCAGACTGTGTAGCATGTATTATGCAGTTCTCTGTATTTAAAGTATTATGGATTTTCTGGTTGTTACTACATCTTGTAAAGTGTTTTGTGATGGTGGTCCACAACGAAAGGTGCTATATAAAATAAAGATTGATTGATTCTTTTTTTTTTACTTTAAAGAATTTGAAGCCTTTATAGTCTGGGTTCCAATTCAGCCACAAGAAGCATTAGGCTGGGGGTCTCATTTAGGCCTCAGTAGAAAAATAAATAGAAGAGAAACTAGAATAGACGAGCAAGAAACGAGTTACCAGGAGGACGGCACAGCCACTGGACCATACTGATTTCAAACACAGTGAATATTGTGACAGAGCTTTAAACGACAGTGCCGCTGAGCTCCCAGGAGGGGAAAACTTTTGGTGAGTGAACGGCTTTCAGTGAATAGTAAATGAATAATAGATATGATGCCCAAGTGAAATGAATAATGCATCAGTCTTTAATATGCTATAAATTACAATAGGCAACATTAACTGCCACGTCTACAGAGTAATGTAGAACTCACATTCTGCCCAGTTACCGCCTATTTTCACATCGCAGTAGAATGAGCACTACAATCAGGCTGTGATGGAGGGTCTGTTGCTGCACAAAATGAGGTGCTCCTTAATGCTGTAGTGACAGGTGTAAGATTAACTTTGGTGCGTGTCTACTCATTCATGCAAACCAAATTAAATTAATGGAACAAATTTCCCCCCGTAATTAAGATAAAAATTCATGTCAGCTGTAACCTTGCTATACACTAATTATGTACAAATGATTTATCATCTGTTTCGCCCAGAATATTAATCCTCACCTCATTGATAACTGCAGCCAGTGTTAAGAGATGAGAGTTGATTAACAATGACAGAATGAGCAACCAAAGTTGCATCAGTAGCATCTCCTGTTTTATGAGATTAGTCTACATAGAAGTACATGCCAGTTAAATGAGGAGTACTGAGCTTTTTACAAATATTGTATTACAATAGTTACCCATATCTGAGCAGACCAGGGATTTATAAATCACACTGCAATAAAATTGCTGTTAAAAGGCTGCGCTTTATCCTCTGTGCATATGAACCGTTTTACTCGCTGAACCCAGTTAGTATGCAAGCCTGATGTTTTGTCCTAGACCATGTTCAGCCATGCATAACACATTTGTTGACCTCTATCATTGTTCACGTGAATGTAATTACCGCTAAAGCTGTTTCCATCTGTGATTGTGTTGGTTTGAAACCCCCTGTTTACACCTCATACATAATCCCATAGGTTAAGGATATACTATACTCATTTATATAATACATAATACATATTAAAGGGCTTATTTATTTATGTATTTCACTGTGCATCTCTCTGGAAAGCATGTTAATCCTGCCACCACATTACAGCTTCCCTTCCTGGGTCGCTGATATTTTGAAGCCACCTGCTTCACATGAAGTGAATCTACTGGGTGGTGACAGGATGCATGATGATGGATGCTCTTAAATATCAATACTGTTCATTTTCAACATATATATATTTTATCATTTTACCTGCATTCATATAGTTTGTAATAATAATACCATAAAACAGACAGCAATTAAAAAGATGACTATATATTTTCTTTTTTTTGGATCGCATTTTTAGGTTACAGTACTCGGTTTTAAAAGTAACGGCATGTTTCAATAAAAAATACCACTAGATGGCGCATCTAGATCAGCTGAAAATGTACAGTCCTGACTTTTAAAATCTGTTTTGATGAATGTAAAAATATGAATGAGATTTTATTCTGTATGATTGCTTAATAAAATATACTTCATTTCTATTTTTTAAATGTGCAGTTTATGTGTATAGGGGCTGGGCAAAAATGATAAACACATGCCATAACACTGGCCTGATAGTGTTATAAATTGTTCTGGAGAGACTCATTGATTACCGGCTCCAATTCCTTCAGGGAAATAAACAGTAAAGTCTGCAGTGTAAACATGGTATGGATACCAATTGAGCCATCCCTTCTGAGGCTGTTTATTGTGAAACAACAGTAATTCGTGGAGTCTTTGATACTAAGACGCCTGCCAACTTAGCGACAAATCTCAGACATGCTGTCTTACTGATTGTGACTGAAACCTACTATGCACAGTATGTATGTATGTATGTATGTATGTATATCAATATTTCACGGTCATTTTTAATAGTCCCTTTATCTCTCCACCTTTTGGTGTGCACAAAATTATTATCTCTTTAATTATAATTCTACAGTTGTACATAGTAATTGTAATTATTAACAACACATTTTTTGACAAATCTTACAAAAAAGGAGAATGGTTTTACTTAAGTTTATACTGATAAATGAAAGAGGATGTTTACTATGAGCTTTTGAAAGATCAAATAGGGACAATACAATTATCTGATACATTTTACAATGTATCAGACTACATTATACTTGAAATACTTTCACTAAAAAAAAACCATGTGTACTGTATAATCATTTGAATGTCCCATGAAAATCTAATTTATAGGAAACGTGTTTTCTAGTCTGAGTGGCTTTCTCTGTTTCCACCAAGAAAGGGTTTAGATTAAAACAGGTACTTTCGAGCAAGATAGCAACTCCACTCAGAGTTCAGATCAGGTTTGTGCATATTTTTAGGTTTCCCCTGAGAGGCTGGGAGAAATTAACCTATTACTCATATTTCTCTATTAATTTCGGCCTTGTCTTTTCTCCTTCATTGACTCCATTGAGGCAGTCACATTGCAAAGCTTAGCAGATGTTTAGCAGTGTTACAGAACTTGTCAAAAGTAGTTAGAGCTATTTCTTGATCTGCCCTTGCACTATAAAATTGGGGGCATGCTGGGCCATGTTTCTCTTGTATTGCATTTTAAATGTATTTAGTAATGCTCTTGTAAAGTAAGAATGCTGGACTGAAAAATAGAAACTGGCGTTTGCAGTTTTCAGCTAGTATTTTCCAATAAATGAGTTTTGACAATAAATTCATTGAATCCATAGAGGCATAATGAAATAAAACCAATTCACCCCATATGGTACAGATTCATTTTTACACAAAATAAATACTCAAATGAAAACATGCTGGAGCTTATACGGCAAAGAGGAATGCTAATAAATCTACAAATCTATTAGGAAGGGAAACATGCTAAAAATGTGAGAGTACTAACAGATGTATGAATGAATGTTTGAATTTAATGGCAATGTGTTTTTCAATTTTAAACAATAGTGTACATATAAGTATTTTAATCTGGCAGTCAAAGTTACATGTCGATTTGAATTTTCCTGAAATATTACTCTATGGCAAACATATGAATTTGAATTAAATCATTGTGTGTATGTACAGCATCTGTTGAGGTAGTACCATTAGAAAGATTGAAAATATGATTCTAGAATGGTATAACTCTAGCAGTATGGGCCTTGACGTTATTAGATTGGAGAGTTGGCATTCCTTCTAATGCTAAACAAGACAGATGGCATGTCACTAGTAAGAGTCGTGTAATACGTACATTTATTGGCATGCAGTATTTGAATCTACTAGGGCCTACATGCTTGGGGTCAGAGGTTAATTAAAGACATCCAAAGATCGGGTAGTGATTATGTGAGAGCAGTGGTTGTAATGAGGCTCGGGAACTCACTTTAGCAGGAGCTGTGACGGGAGATTTATACCAGAGGTTATGACATTGGTACAAATAGTGCTGATAAAAGGTCCCTCAATATTGGACTGAACAGAATGATGAATGGGGTGCATGACTACTCGTACTTCTCATTAGAAGTCTTTTCCCTCTATGAGGTACCTTGGTCATTTGCAGCGACTTAAGAGTGTAGAACATCCTTCAGATTCTGAGCTTGGATTCTGAGTGCTAGCAATAAGGGTAGATTAACTGATAAGAACTGATCATTGATTGGTCTAATTTACAAGTGATGCAAAACCATCAATGTGAAGAGACCGCTGTCTCCTTGTAGCCCTTCATACACTCAAAGCTGTCAATCAATTTCATTTTGCCAAAAAAAAAAAGTATTAGATCACTGAAGAACATACTGCTGTATTGCCATTTTCTTGTCATTCCCTTCAGATGTTATATAAGTATTGCAGCAATGGCTGGATATTAATCTGTTTACTAAAAAAAAAAGAAAATCTCCAGTTTCCGGTTTACTAATGCTCCTATACATTTAAAGTGGATTGTAGAAATCCAAGTCTCTCGTCGTTATATCTTCATTTTAATTCACGCATATTTCTTAATCAGGCAAGGTTTAATGCCTGCAGTGAATTAATATATGGAATTAATTGTTATACAATAGCTCAGCAGATAAGAAAATGAGTTAATTAACTAATTTGGAGTGATGCAGTAGGAAGCTATTAATATTGATTATGTTGTCACCTGATTTAGCAATACATTGATGAATGCTATACTTTGTAGCTTCATTTTCTCCATCGCAATAATTTCTCCATCACCAATGTTAACAAGGATTCACTTCTCATAATTTGTTTTACTCACAGTAGTGTTATTATAATATAATATATGTTTAAAATCAAAGCTTGTGGATGAAAATGCCTTTTTGAAAATGTCTGGAATAGCATTTCCCCTCGGGGATATAAACTTGATAAAAATACCTAGTCACTGTGTGATTTAACAAAGCTAACAACTTGCAAGGACAAAAATATAACACAGCATGTCAATCCTGTGAATTCCTTTCAACGACTTCCAATGAGGAACAGTTTTTAGTTTGTGTCTCCATTGTTTTCAGATTGCTAGAAAGAGATACATTGAATTCCTCCAACCTCCTATGTCCTCTGTAGAAAATCAGATGAAAATCATGGGGATATTTTAATAACATTTAAAAGCTTTTAGTCCTTGAACCCACGTGTACTACTGGAATGGCGAGGATGTATATTCAGTGGGAAAAATGATATATTGTTTAACTAATTTATACATACAGTACTAATTTAAATAACATTATTCAGACAATGCAATTATTAAATACTAAAATGCCTTAATAGCAGAATGTAATTACCCAGATTATAATGAGGTAATTGGCTACTAATTAGAATCAACAGCACAACAATCACTTGTCATTTGACATGATAGTAGTGTTAAAATTAGCTCAATGAGTGGCAAGAATGTTACAACAAAATTATTATTCAACCATGTGCCAATACATTACATTAACCCTTTGTTGCATGGGAGGACAGATGTCACAGTTTTTTTTTTGTGGTATGTGCTTAAGACATATAGTAAAATGGTATTTAATGATCTTGACATACAATTCTTGTCCCAGGATCAATAGAGTATGAACAGTATTAGCAAGCATTATAAATGCTATTTGTTTCACCATAAATATGTAATAGACATGTTATAAATCCTAATCTGGTAATTATCTTAATTCACATATTCTGATCATGAAAGGCTTACATGATTTCAGGAATGCCACTGTCATACTTAATATAACTGGAAAATAATTATGTAAATACGAGAACTAGCAGCATCTCAATATGTCCATTTTTTTTATCCTTGGGCGATTTTTTATGGAATAGCATTTGATAGCCAAGTGATGCAGAACATCTTATATTGACCAAACCAAAACATTTCAATAACAATAAACAAACTTCAACATGAAACTTATTTTTAGGTTAAATGTAAAAGTAACTATCAGTCTACATGGAAGTGACAAACTCTTAGCATACAGTACATTTAAACATGTACTATGATGCTGTGATCTTAAACACGAGTGTCTCATTTAAGAAACAGGGGACATTGTTTTAATATGTTACATTTCAGAAAAAAAGGAAGCTATAAAAAATATAAGAAATATGGAATGTATTGATAAAACTTTACGTCTTTGTCTTTCAAAAACAACAATTCAAATGAACTGACACATACTGTACTTGAACACTGACTGTCCTATTCTCTAGGCAAGAAAAGCGTGTTAATTGACTAATCAAACAGTGTCTGAAATTCCATTGTACAATAATTACCTATTCAATTCTAAACTCAGTATAATGTAAATGTTTTTGCTGTCTACCAAGACAAAAATCCATTGTCTGAACACAAGATCATGAAAGGTTCAATACTACGTTTTAAATTACCCTAAGAATGATGTTTATTTAGTATGTGTGCTTGTTTCAAAAGCAACACACATACTAAAGAACCATAATGCTGTTTCTGTGTGACATGCATACCGATGGAAGACTGCCTCCACTCCCCTCGCCATGCAGGGGATAATGAGAGATCATCTTGGTAGAAAGCATTGCCACCATGATAAATCGATGTTCAACGACTGTGATTAGCACTGATCTTGGACTACCTAATGTTACCTAAGGTAGTCCAAAATTATCAACACTCAATTATCAATTACAAAAACAGCTAAACTCATAACTGCTTAGGCAATAGCTGACACATTTGTCTACTTGACTGCTTAGTAAACCTTAAAAGCACTCAAGAAATGTTCTACTCTAGACTCACAATATTGAGTCAATTATACCCCTTAGCAATGAATTAGTTGTACGGGCAAATGTAGCAAGTCTTGTCTTTCCTCTATTGATGATCTGTGTCAGTTTCTACTTTCTCTTGATCGTACTTCCTATTGGACAGTGCACATCAAAGAAATGGTCTCCAGTGTTGCTTTACTGTAGATACGTAACATGTTACCTGATCAGTCAACTGATCCACAGAGAACCCAGCTACTGTCTCGGCGCTGATCGCTGTATGTATTCTATGAAGTGAATAAGTAACAGTACACTTAACAGGGGAAAATAGCAATCTCATGCTTGTCCCTTTAACCACCCTCTTTGCCAAGTACTTGACACGGCTCTACTGGAATAATGTGCTAAAATCCCATACCGGTATATTACCGTGCTAACAAGATGCAGGCTGGCAGTGTTGCCAACTTGACAAAGCATGAAAATCTCAAGGCAGATGCATCCCATATAACGACTTTGTGAGAAACAATATGGGTAGGCAGTGTAAAACATTGTTTAAAACTGAGGAGTGGAGAGGAAAATTATGCCTTTGCACACCAGCTCAAAAGGTGACTTATAGCTTCATGCTGGCAGGCAATTCACTTCTTGGGGTAACTCCAAAAACTGGATAGAAAATATAATTTTATATATATATATATAGATAGATAGATAGGTAGATAGATAGATAGATATAGATATAGATATATGAAGAGCTTTATCCCCACTTTATTAAAGGACATACATACATCTAGTCATGGCATATTAAAGTAGTAGACTTAGTCCGCTGTTTCTTTTTGCACACTTATTTCTTTTATCCTGAAAAATACAAAAAAATAAATACATAATAAATACGAACAATCACAATGAAATTAAACCATGTAGTTTGCTGTTTATTTGCATTTTAGTGGTGGAGAAGGCGTAGCCATATCTCTGACAAGAACGCTTCCGACCTTGCGTTTGAAACGACGTCTCTGATCTGGCCTGTCATTGGATGTTCAGCTCACATGACTGCAGTGAGTGGCAGGGAAGTGATGTGAGAGTGAAATATAATAAATTAAGTAATTAGGCGTCTTAAAACTTAGCGTATTTCAACTTTAAATTACTGTTTGGGTTAGAAAGTGTTCTACGCAGAGTTAGGCGGATATATTTTGAATTTGCGTGAGACAAAATAAGGTAAGAAATTGAATATGTGTGTTTTTTACATTGACGATACGGCTTTGCAGCAGCAGGCTCATTAATAACAAAAAGAAAAGTGTTGTTTATTGTGAATTTAACGACGATTCACGTTTAATTCATAGCAAGTGCAACCAGTTACATTGTGGTATGGTATGTTCTGGTAAAACGAAGGATGTTCAAATGTACTAATAATTAAAGGGTAGGCCAAGCTAGTAAATGTGGCCTGTTTTGTTTGTTTACAAAAGAATGAAAGCTGGAAAAGGGTATTTTTACAGTATTTTGCGTGTTTGTGTTTTCCCTGTGTGTTACCTGACACCGATGTATTTTTACAACAGAATATAATAACACACGACACTACTCCATGGTTCTTTACTGTGAGTTTAACGTGGATATTTATTTGAACTGCTGCTTTTACATATCTTATTTCTTTTCGAATTAGAATTAGACCTATTTCTTTTGCAGTAGATCAATGAATTCTTATTACTGAGAATCACACATTGGTGTCCGGTCAGCAGGCAAGTTCAGGAGTCTTGTTTGCTTAATTTTGTATTTATATTTATATTATAACCCTACAGTGTTGTTGAAATTGTTGACACGTTACACTTGATCCATGACCTAACTTGACCGATTGCAGTACCTACCTTGCGACATTAACAGTTCCATGATCGTAGTTGCTTGTTTATGGACTTCACCCAAAGATAATATCTCAAACCATTAGCTGGCAACTTCAGATATTCAATGTTATGGAAACTCCTCGGGCAAAATGTAACGTCACCCTTCAAAGCTACCCCAGCCGCAGTGTCAAAGCTTCATATCTCAGAAGTCATTTGAGATAGTGATTTAATCACTTTATTTATTTATATATATATATATATATATATATATATATATATATATATAAAGAAAGTTCCATACCCCGCCCCCCTTCTATAACAGCAGTTAGATCAAAGAATAATCTACTGTACAGTAAATCTTGAAATCACAAGTTTTCCCACATATGAAATTCTTTAGCATATTATGTAAAACAAAATTAGCATTCTCACACATCTTCCTTTTAAGAAATGCATGTAAATGCTTACACATATATTACAAATTGTGAAATGCTCAATTTTTCAGGCATCGCATTTCTCGGAGGGTAGCCAATAAAATTTAACATGCCATATTAAAAAATTACATACATGTGCTTGGAGATTCCGGGTGTAATTTTGCACCTGTTTTGATAGCACAGGACATTTTTTATAGGCACATACAGTGTAACAAATTGTATGCAATTGCTTTGTTCCCTACTGTATTTTGGATACCAGTATTTATTATCCATTCTTTAGATCACTGTATTTACATATAAAACTGCTTATTCAATTGTGGTTAAACTTTCTAAGCATATTCTTTAGTATACATTTTGAAAATCATGTGTGGTTAATCCCCTGCAGTAGTTGATCGGTATTCTGGTGTGTGTGTGAGATTATATATATATATATATATATATATATATATATATATATATATATATATATATAAATACATTTTTGTTTTCTTTATCTTCTAGGTTTTCTGTAATGTCTGAAGTCAAATATGCTGGTGGCAAGAAGAGGAACACCCTATTCATCTATCATTAACAAATAGAATAGTTTTTGGCAGTCATGGTGGAAGATTCAAAGTTGAAAAGTTTACCACCTGTGCAGAAGATGCGTGGTCCCTACATTTCAGTCATAACAAATCGCAAAATTAATTTGACAATACGAGGAGTGGTCCTATTTTCTATTGGGGTTTTCCTAGCTTTAGTGTTAAACTTGCTACAAGTTCAACGAAATGTTACTCTCTTTCCTCCAGATGTAATAGCCAGCATCTTCTCCTCTGCATGGTGGGTTCCACCATGCATTGGCACGGCTTCAGGTAGGTTCTGAAATAATGTTTATGATTGATTTAAGGGATTAACAGTGGTCCTCAAAGCTGTGTCTGGGCAAAGTTGAGCTCACCAGAATGTCTTGCCCACAACACCCTCTGACATAATCTTGAATACTGCATTACTAATCTTGCACAGAGGGGCAGGTATTGTATTCTACTCCCCTGTGCTCAGTCTCTGCTTTTGTGTCATGTGGGAAAGCTGTATTGTAATATCTTTTGAATATTATGTTTTGGGGTAGGTTGGAGTAATATCGAGAGAAAATATCATGCCCACGACCCTATGAGAAATACACATCTGGTGCAAAAAAACTTAGATGTGCTGAAAGTTAATGGTCTGCAGTGGCTTACAAGGGTTCTGGAGACATTATAACTCTCAAGAAATGACTACTATAAATGATGTGTTATTTTTGCTAATGCAAAAGTCAGGTGCTGTTCATATCTTGGATCATTTATTCAAACATGAAATCTGCTTTGCTGAAATATAAGTGCGCATTATAGTATAATGTGGTCTGACTGTGCAGTCTACTGTACCTGATTAAAGGAAAGCTTAAATTTAAGACTTTTGCCAGCACACAAGTACAGTAAAGGCAATGTTACGAAGTAAGTTGTGCTTGTCCAGAAGCAATTATTTGTGCTTCTAATCGATCTCCTAATGAAACCCAAGCCCTTACTGTGTCTCTTTTCCCAGATGTCTTTCAGGGTAAATGGTTAATTTAATTCTTTGTAAAACAGTTGCACAAATACATTTAATAATGTTACTTTTGTCAAAATGTTTGTATCCATCCACGCTATTTCAACTTTTTTTAGAAGTTTTCCATTGTTATGCATAAACTAGTCAAATTCATACCAGATTAATTGCATGATACATCTTTGTAAATCCATACTGTTGCTTAAGGTTTTTTTTTTTTTCCCCCTTTCTCTTGCCAACACAAAATACACCAGATCATCCCTAAACCTTTTAGAGACTAGTTCCAGCTTGTTTCATTTTGGCTGAAGGTTTTTATTCACTGTGAAGTTCCACCATAAATCTGCACCTGTTTGTGCCAAACAGCTGGAACTTAGTTTGCTCAAACAAAAGCACTTTCCACTCTTCAGACCACTTAGGAGACAGATTGACTGACTGATTTTAGTCATTTTGCATAATGTATTGCAATATAGCTCATACTATAAATGATAGTATTTTCACAATTGTCCTGGCTGTAGTATAGGCTGCTCATAAAATATTAGACACTTGAAATGTATCTCGGATTAGATAATAATTTACTTATCTTAAAGGAGTGCTAAATGAGAATGTAAAATCAAATTTCTTACCTCTTTAATAGCACAACACATTATTACTGGGCCCCTGTACTTTTTTTTGGACAACATGTTTTTTAGGGGCGTCCAGAGAAGTCTTGGAAGAAGTATGGCCGATAGTATTATCTGTATTTTTGTGAACTTTTTCAAAACCCAGTGCAAAGTTTGGAATTTAAAATTCTGTGTTGCAAGTGCACTCTTGCCATTTACCTCACTGACATTCATCAAACAAAATATATCATTTTTGCAGCCTATAGCAGATTTCCAAAAATACTGAATATTCCTATATACCTACATACACATTTGTTGTTTCTGTTTGTAGAAGTTGGTATAAGCAACAATAAACATTACATAAACGCTAAATAACTGATTTTTATTTACTGTATAATGACATTTTTGTAACCAAAACATCCCACGAAGTTGACTGTGAAACGTAGTATTATAAATTCAGTAGGAGTGTTTGTCGTATAGGCCAGGGGTCGGCAAGTGGCGGCCCGTCTGAGTTTCGTTATCAATGAGTTGCATTTAAAAAAAAAAAAAACAAACCCATTAATTAGATCCGTCGCCTTGGCACTTGCGCAGACAGCTTCTGTGTTGTTGCTGGAGTGATTTTCTCACACCTCACGCAGTCAGTCAGTGGTTGCTAGGCAACAGTTCCAAGACACGCAGCCAACGTCACGTGGAAGTACATAATCAATGCTTATGCAGTAACCGTATGCGAAGTGCTGAGCCAATGGAACGACAGAGGTGAAGTTGGCCAAATTAAATAAATTGTTTGTTTTAATTTGTTAAGAGAAATGTTTGTTTTCCCTTGCTGGGAGCAAAATGTAGAATTTAATAACCACATGTAATGTTAAATGGAAATAGATTAAACCTGCATTTGTTTGTTATGGCTGCTTTTGGTGGGAATCCACGTACCTTCAAAATACTATTTGCGTACTTATTTTTCGTTGGAGTTTTTTTTTTTTTTTTTGAGAGAGAGAGACAGAAGTAATAGGCAGCTAGTAAATGAAACCCATTTAAATAGTTGTTTCTTTGCTTTTGCACAGATTAGTGTGTTAAGCAGTTTCAATTCTTTGTGGTCTTACATTGTGAATTCTGAGTGGTTTAATTGGTGAATGAAAAGACGATGGCAGCGGTATAGCGGTTGTTTTTTTTTTTTTTAAATAAATACAGTATAATTGTACTCCATGCTTTGCCCAGTGTGTTTCTGTAACTTCGTTGGTATTGTGTAGCTATTACAACCTGATAATTGAGTTAAAAATTGTTCAGTTTTGTCGGTGGCGGCCCACAAGCCGTTTTGTGCGCCGCCACAGCGCCCCATGGTTACGTTGAGGTTGCCGACCCCTGGTATAGGCTACGTGCTTTTATGCTGGTTGTCTAAAAATTGTCTCCATAAAACAGGTTCAGGTTGCCAAGTACATGCTATGCTTTCTGTTTTGTGTACTGTGAACGTTTTTTTGAAACAGTCCCGTGGAATGTTATTCCAAATGTCCAACAAGACCTCACAAGGCTTTGCAAGAGATGTAGATGCCCTTTTCACTTTTGCCAGATCCAAATAATCCGTATTTTCCTCAATGATGCTCATTTCGTGACTTGGAGTGGGCTGTTAAGCTCATTGCTTGCATTATTACACATGTACAGTGTGCATGTTTTCATTCCAGATACACAAGATTAGCAGTGTGCTTTGGATCATAGTCTTGTTGGAATGCAGTGAATTGGGCTCCAGATGGCAGGGTGTGATAAGACTATTTGTTTGGCCCCTGCAGCTGTCCCATTGATATAAGATGCCTACACTATTCAGCGGTACAGACCACACTTGAACTGTACATATCCACTACCCTGCTTGAAATGTGGTGCTCTGCTTTCCTCATCATTCAGGTTGCATTTTAAGCACAAATTGCTGTTCTTGTTTATTGACAATTAATTTGGACTAAAGTATGACATTCCAGTAACCCCCTTTATGAATTCATTTTTATTCTCCTTTTAAATTCAAATACATTTATTTTACATCTTTTGCAAGCAGATATTTCTTTAACTTCCTGTAGTACCAGATAGCGCATATATATATATATAATATATATATATATAAACATGTTTATTTTAAACCTATTCATTTGGAACCTAAATAGTGAATGGATGTGTATGATGTGGTAAATTTATGGTACATTTAGCTACATTGCCTTTAAAGGATACTGTACACAGTGCTTTAAAATGGGGAATGAATATCTGTTTAGCACACTGTGATATAACTCCCACTTGCTCTAACTTCTCAGTAGCCAACAGTATTCTCTATTTAGTTATCATATTGTACAGATTTATATAATTTTTATAATGTAGCTAGTTAGAACCGTTCTGTTCTGTCCCGAATGGACAAGTGTATGTAATCCTATTTTAGTGGGCAGTCTGTTCATACTCTAGTGCAAAGAGTAAAGTATTTACTGTACTTTACTACTGTAGTAGTGTAGCTATACTGTAGTCTTGTCATGTATTTAGTATCTTCTTGGCTTGTTTTGTTTATTAAAACTTTAGAACTTTTATTTGTTATTATTTTTTCCTGGTTGATAAAATAACTTTTTGACATAGCGGCCTGTAATTTATGTAAATCCTAGATTTAACTAGGTCTGATAATGCGTATGGTAAGTGGATCGGGTTTAATTAGCTTAATAGATTGCCTCTATAAACTTTATCTCCAGATCCCTGCTTGTGAATGTTAGGCACTCTGTATTATGAAGATAAACATGTTTACGGATTCCCGACACAGTTACTTATTTATTTATTTTGCCCTTTGTACAGAAATGGCCTGTGCTGCACATTGAAAGACTAAGCAGCCAGTCCTGATCAACAATGATTGAAATGTTAAACTTTTGTTTGCACTGAAAGTCAGGGTGCAGTTGAACTGGAGTAACCCTAGGGGTGTGTAAAGAACAGTTATTATGGGTCATTTAAAACATTTGTTTTTTCCCTGTAGCTGTGATTGGATTGCTGTACCCGTGTATTGACCGTCACCTTGGGGAGCCTCACAAATTTAAACGAGAGTGGTCCAGCGTCATGCGATGTGTGGCAGTCTTTGTGGGGATTAACCACGCAAGTGCTGTATCCTTCTCTTCATGTTGGTGTACTGTTTCAACAAAAGGGATAGGCAGAGGATTGAAATTATTATTATTTATTTCTTAGACGCCCTTATCCAGGGTGACTTACAAATGTTACAAGATATCACATTATTTTTTACATACAATTACATTATTTTTTACACATTATTTTTTTACATATAATTACCCATTTAAACAGTTGAGTTTTTACTGGAACAATCTAGGTAAAGTACCTTGTTCAAAGGTACAGCAGCAGTGTCCCCCACCTGGGATTGAACCCACGACCCTCCGGTCAAGAGTCCAGAGCCCTAACCACTACTCCACACTGCTGCCCCATTATACATGCTAGACTAATATTACAAATAAGTACCGGTATACTAATGTCTACTTACACATTATAAACACTAAAATAACTAAAACGTATCAACAGGCCAAAGTACTGAGAGGAGGAGAGAACATACAGTAAGAACATGCACGTTTGGTATTGGCAGGACAGTACTTTTGCTCCTTAACACTTTTCTCGCAGAAAGTAGATTTTGCAAACAATATGCAGTTGTCTCTTACACTTGCAGCACTTTCCATTGGATTGTGGTGGACATTTGACAGATCTCGAAGTGGATTTGGCCTCGGATTAGGCATTGCTTTCTTTGCAACCTTGGTGACCCAGCTGTTGGTATATAAAGGTGTTTTTCAGTAAGTATCTACTTCTAAATTATTCTTATTTGTCCACATGTGCTGCCTTTCCTAAACAAACAAATTGTAACTACTGTATACCTTAAAGTCCTAGTTGTCTTGAGTTTATGAATCGCAAATTTTGAATTACGCAAACTAATATTCTAACCAGCCAGCTTTGTTTAGTTGTCTGTAAGTATTCTGCTTTCCTCCTACAGGTATACCTCCCCTGACTTCCTCTATGTACGTTCCTGGTTACCTTGTATATTTTTTGCTGGAGGAATTACCATGGGAAATATAGGCCGTCAGCTAGCAATGGTAAGACTGATCTGTACATTTTTATAAAATTCTGAACACATGCATACATTAAGATCTGTATTTGCTCACACCCGAAATCACATTTCTAATAAAACATGCTAAAGCTGCAGTATTTGTAACTTTTTTTTTTTCCTCCCCCCACCCCCTCCAACAGTATGAATGCAAGGTTGTTCAAGAAAAGCCACATCAAGACTGAAGCCAGAAGTTTTGCTGGGTGATTTTTTTTATTTTTAGAAGAGACAAGTGGCTGTACATTGATCGAATAACATGCCAAAAGTGAAAGTATGTAGAATTATAAATAATTTGAATATAAAATTGCAACTACTGCAATTTTAGTTTTTTCTTGTATGTGTTACTTTACAGTGCAATCTGTGATTGCTATTTTGTGTCATTGTAGGTGGTCTGGTGATAGGACGTCGGTATGAAATACAACTTTTCACATTAAGAATTGATACCTATTGAAAGATTCGAAAATACAGGCCTTAGCTTTAGACCTTTGGCTGTGTTGTGCCAAACTGACATTTGGGTCATTTCAATTCATCTAAATGTTGGCAGATAAATACTTCTGCTGTTTAGGCCTAAATTACACTGTTTAGATGTATTTAGGACATCTACTGTTTAAGGTCAGGGAAATATCTACTAATGATTTTTTTTTCTGCTCTAAACATACACATCTTTGCTAGTGCTGTACCTTGTGTGTATCTGACACTGGTACCAATATTAGGTAGTTTGATCCCTGGAGGATCAGGATACATTTGGTTTAATCAAATATCTGGCAGAAGTATAGAAAAAAAAACTCTACTTTTATACTTTGTGTTGAATATTGTGCACTCTTTACACTTGTTGCAATAAAAGGCTTATTCTTAGCTGAATGTTAGATGATAAATTGCTTTGTATTTAATTTCTGCTCTTGATCACATTGTTTCAGTTCTTCATCCTAACATCAAAACCAAAACAAAAGTGTTCAACACAGAATAATCTAGTGCCACACTGCCAGTAATGTCATTAGTGTGGCTGTCTCTTGAAATAAACATTGGTTTTGCATGGAGTTCCTGAAGAAATGTAAGTCGGCATTTGTATTCCTTAATTACCAAGTAACTTGGTTGATAAAGTTTGGTAGCTTTCTTTTTTTTTTTTTATTCTGGTCGATTAATATAAACAGTAGTGTAATATAAAAAGTGAAACATAATTATTGGAAAAGGCCAGAAGTTCACATGCACGCACACAATTGTGTGTTAAAACTAGATCGAGAAAATAAAAATGCTCGACTAACATACATATTCTATTTTGATAAAGTGATGGGTGGAGTTCACAACTGAACAAGCCAGGAGGCAAAAGAGAACAGCAGAGTGCTGAGTCTTTGGTTTAAGTCATAATCCCATTTTTCACTTTTTATGGACAATGTTCATTAAACATATTTTACATTGAGTTAATGAAATGTGTTTTTTTTATTTATTTTATCCTTATTGTTTTCATATCTTCATGTTTGCAACCAATTAGTATGATGAAAGTTGACGAACATAAGCTCAAACAAGTTTTTTTTTTTTTTTTTTGACAAATTACTGCTTTTTTGTGGTTTATCATATGTACAGGCTACCACTACAGAGCATTTAATGCCATAGCAGTCAATTATTACTCTCTGAGAAAAGGAACAGTATTGCTTTATTTCATTTTTTTTCTTTTATTATGTCATTCATACGGTTCTGAAAGATCTTCAGCTTGTCATGTTTTGGTGCCACGTGGAGGACGTAACATTAAAAGGTTTTGTAATTCCAGGTGTTTGCTCGTGATATTTGACATTTGATTGTTGAAGCTCTAGCCCTATAACTGCTTTGTTAAAGCCACAGGAACGAAAATACTGTTTGAAAAGGGCATAGTTATGCATGCTTGGGCAAAATAAAATAAGGCATTCTTAATGAGGTCAAATTGCTAGGCATTTGACAAATTAAGATGGCGTATGTATGAAATACACAGTGTAACCTAATAGAGATATACACTAGCTGTCTTTCTTATTCCTTAAAATAAAAACATGATGGTGTTTTGTCTCAGTTACATAACTAAATTAGGAAAAGTATACATTACTTTATTCATCCCACTCGTTCGGTATTTAGTATGTATGACAATAATCTGTTGCAGTGTTTTCACAGAATATAGCAAGGCTTTGTTGAAGGAGAGGCGGCACATCACAGGAAACTGTTTTACATAAAACAAAAAGATGGGCATCTCCTTTTCCCAGGAGCCTTCATAACATGACTTATCAAGATATAACACGAGACTTCAAACATATAGAGCTCAGCCATTTCTGCAATGATTCAGAAGGGTTAATATAGTTATATATATAGTTTTTATACTAACAATCCACATAGAAAATATGAAACCAAATACCAATTAGCAAATATAACGACACACAGTTTATGATGCTAGCATCATGATTGGATTATATTGATTTTTTTTTTTTTAAATAAAGATTCAACAACCTTTTGGGAGTTGCTTTATTTAAATATGAAATACAACAGAGTACCTTCTTATCCCCCATGGCACCCAGTCTAAATATTCATTCCTAATGCATCATTAGCATACAACTTACAAATGCAATGTCAATGCATAACAATGTCCCCCTTTTGTTCACTCTAAGAGCTACAATTATGTTTGTTTATTTTTATTTTAACCTGTGAAGTAAAGAGAGTTCAATGTAATTCTAATGAAAACCTGCATACATTTTAGATAGCAGCAGGAAGGGAAATTCACGCTTCACCTTCAAAGAGCTTATCATTCACTTCATTGTAAATGGCTGAGGATAATGATATTTTTGCTTTATCCTCCAGCAGTGGTATGCAGATTGGACCCTCGGTCTGATTCCAGATATAATTATCATGCTTACTCCTGCATATATATGTGCAGGGACCAGGCGGACATGAATCAGCATAAACTCTATACCAAGCTTCTGCAGGTTTAATGTAGATTAATGTTACCTGCTTCCTACTGCATGCACTTGCGGGTTGAAATAATTAAGATGAATAATCAATGGATTTAAAGCCCCTTTGTGCACATAATGCCATACAGTTCTCCTAAAGAGTTTTTAATGGGTGAGAGCTGCCAGGGCAGTTTAGTCATCATTTATTTTACTATTATTTTTAATATTAGAGACTTAATTTGTTGTTCAAAGTTCAGCTCATCCAAGATAAATCTAATGAAGATGCTGAAAAAAAGTGATTATTTAACTTAAGCTATATTGAATCATTTTGCAGTTTAACCAACATTCAAATAATATACATAACCATAGTGTCTAACATTAATCTATTCTTACATTTTTTTACTACCAAATCTACAATAGCCCAAATAAAATGAAAGTGTATAATAATGCTACACAAATCTAAAGAGAAAAGCAAAAATACCTCAGAATTTGGGGTAGAGGTCTGCTGCAACCCAGCACTTATACCCAACAATGTGCTTGTGTTTTACACACAGAAGTAATTATACCCTGGTAGCAGATCTGGGACTCCAGTCCTTTGCAAAGGATTTGCAAATCTGTCTTTGAACAATAAAGTGAGTTTTCTGACAGGTGAAAAGATACAGGAGGCATCAAAGTAGTAACGATATTATGCCTAATGCAGTGGTTGAATTATCTTTTGAAAAAAAAAGAAATCAACTAACCTCCATCTTTATTAGTATAACAAGCACACCTGCTATACTATCGTTATTATTATTATTATTATTATTATTATTATTATTATTATTATTATTTTAATTTAGATTGCTGTACCTGATTTAAATAATCCAGGCCTATGAATTGTAGCTGTTTTGGTCCAGGAAGCATTGGGTCTGGGAATTCATGGGTTAATTAAATTAGTCAGGGAGGAGGCGGTTCATCCTGGCCATAAACATGTTATATATAACCCTCCTATGGTCAGAAGAAATCGCATTTTACAGGACATTGGTTTTAACAGCACAGCACACCCAAACATAATGTTGGAGAGTGTTTGATTTGTGTCCACAAAAAAAAAAAAAAAAAAAAAAAAAATGAATACCTTCTGGTGAAATAGTATAACAATTCACTACTATTGTCTGCCATCTGGTTTTCCATGAAATCAGCCCAAGACAGCTTATCTTCCAAAACTCTAATCCAAGGTAACATGGCTGTGGGCAACACCTGGTCAACACATACATTTTTAGTCACAGTTTATGCTTTGAAATAGGATAGCACTACCACAAACATCCACAGAGTAGTGTATTACAACAAAGACCAGACAATCCACCCAACTATTTCAGATGCAGACACAATTACAGTAATTAAACATCATTGTCAAACTTGTCACCAGGGCCAATTAAAATGAAAGTATTCAAAAGTGGAAGAATATTCATGAATACAGAAATCTATTTTTAATAACGGTTGTACAGTACCTAATAATCTACACACCACAGGTGAGGGCAAACATATGGGCAAACCTTTGAGAAGACAACAGATTTCACAGCTGTTTATTCTATTTCTGCCAGTCGGTGACAGGCACGTTCTTCCTTCAGGCTAACATATACCAGAAGAACAGTGATAGAAGGGGCTGTGCAGGGGTAGGGGGTGCGGAGGAGGGATTGTCCTTGACGGGAACTACGAGTGATAAAGCACTTGCGATGGAGCACAAGAAATTGCTTCCTGTGATGCCCTGTATTCACAATTACCTCCACGGCGTGTGTCTGACGCACAGGACATTTTTCACAGCAGCCTTTGACAGACCTTACAGTTATTATCTGAATTGCTTCAGCAACGAAAACAACAGAACTGGTGTGTCTGGCAAAATTTAAATAATGTAACATTATCTCTTCTGAATATGCTGTGTGTCATTGTTTACATATGAAAAAATTACAGCCGTAAAACTCCCCAGAAGCATATCCAATTATAAAGCCAGGGTTTACAGACAGTAACCTCATTATGTCTCTTGATATTATTTCTGTCTTTGTTTAAAAATATATACACAGATTAGAGTATTAAAACATGCTTAAACAGGTAGGAGAGGGTTAAGCACAATATTTCTATGAGAAAAGGAAACATTTACATAAGGCTTTTCACACAATGCACATGCCACGCAGTGAGTAGTTCTAGAAGTATGTTTGTCCTATCTCAGCAGAATCTTCACACTCTGCAGGACACAAAATCTTTATAAAGTGGCTTATTGAAATAAGAGAAGATTGGTAAATCTGGTCACCTCTCTCTCTCTCTCTCTCTCTCTCTCTCTCTCTCTCTCTCTCACACACACACATTCCCTCTCTTATGAAGTGTGAAGAATGATCCTCTGAATGAAATCAGGAAGGAACTCAACAGAATCTTGTTTAATGGGGTGACAAAATGAATCACAACTTTTCCAGGCATCCATCACAGCTAAAAGGTGACCACAAATGATCTGTGAACCACTATATATTGATTACTCATGTACTACAAGTGTCGGATTTAATGTTCACACACCGCAAAAAGGCGGCAGAGACAGCTGGTGCTTTAACTCTTGTTTGATAGATTTTAATGGTGAAATATTGATTTCTGTCTGACCAAGGTCTGCTGTTAAGGGCCAAAGTCATTTGTTGGGTAATGCCGGACACTCAGTTCGCTAGTCACGATCAATCATTTTAGCAAAGCATACTGAAAAAAAACAAAAAGTCCCAAGCAAAGCACCTTGGACCTCAAATTGTGGGATTGTGGTGCATAAAACTCAGTGAAATTCTCTTATATATATATATATATATATATATATATATATATATATATATATATATATATATATATATATATATATATATAAATGATAAGACATGTTTATTGAGTGGAGACTCACAGCAAATCACACTTGACATGAAATAGTCTGAGCACCACAGCGAGAAAATGAGCATCTTGGTAAAATGGCCTGTATTTTATTTAAACATCCGTCTGGGGCTGGAAACGCAGGTAATCTGTTGTGTTACAACTCAGTGGCTGTTCTTTCCATCCAGAGAGATAACAACAAGGAGCTAATAGGAACACATCAATCACAATCAGCCTCCAATTCCACCAGTGTCTCTTATACCCAGCTACTGTTTAAGCTTCCTAATAATGGTGATAACATAGTTCTATGGTTCGGATAGTGCTTCGCCTCTCTGAGGGTCATATTCACAAACTGATTGAGCAGCTGCAAAGTCAGCATCTCACTCCCATGGAAGAGAATAGGGAGAACGTGACAACCTGTGCATTACCCACCTGGAAACATAGCTGGTTCTTCAGAGACCCCAGATTTGTCAGTGTGTAGCGTACACAGATGTGCTGTTGATAATGGTTGATCTTGCTTACCTAATGATTTTTGCTTCACTGCCCAGCTCAATTGTGTTCATTGGGATAGCATTCTATTAGAATGCCAAGGCACACTGAATCATTATCAAAGAGGACCTACCAAATCAACTTGTGTTTCCAAGCTTGCATAAACCTAGAGGATTTGAGAGAGACTTTAAGAGGGAAATAGATTTGATGTGGCTTGCAGTGCAGTAATTAAAATGCCAAACTTTCAACCCACATTGGACATTTCTAATCAGCCACAAACCAGGATGGAAAGCGAAAATATATTCATTCCAGTTACCCAAGATTACTGAGGAGATAGGAAACATATCTGAATCTGATTTGTACCTGACAAAAACATTGCCTTTTTTAGAGCTTTGAAATAAAATGTTACCCTGTCTGAATCTCATATAATTTGTATTTAATAAAACCCCCTAACAATATATTTGTAAGTGGTTGGGATGATGTGAGATATGTAATGGTTATTTGTATACTAATTTAAATTGACTGCATTGATTTACTGTGTCAAATAGATTTTATACACAAAGACTATACACCTGTATATTGCCAATAAAAAACCCACTTCAAACACAATAAACATGTAGCACAAATGCCTATGCATATTGTTTTATTTTTTATCAACAATACAACACTAGTTCGTGGAAAAGCAATGGTAATACCATTTTTAAGTATTTTTAATAACCGGTACACAAAAGATAATGTTCATTTACAATTAGGCCTACACTTTTAAATGACTTGGAAGTTAACAGTCTAGTATATCCTAATATCCTACCGGTATTAGTGTTTCTTGCATCTGATGTAAACAAGAAAATACAGAAGACTTTTTTTTGTTGTTGCTTTGTTTTGTTTGTATTTGATACCACACTCTTGCATTGTGTGAGTTTTATGCTGTAATATCTTTAATGACCACAAGGTGGTGCAAAGCTACTGCGTTAATGTCAATATCACCACAGACGAGGAACCAACTTGCAGACAGACTTTAAAACAAAATGATAAGGGTAGATTACAGTAGCCCGTGGATGCCATTGCACCTAATAGAACCTGCTCTAAATTTTACAGTGAAAGAACATAATTAATTAATTGCTGTTATTCGTTATAATAATAATAATAATATTAATAATAATAATAATAATAATAATAATAATAATAATAATAATAATAATAATAATATATGTGTTTGTTTATTTTGTCTTTTTTATAATGTGTTATTGTTGTCACTCCCATAAAATAAATACATACAATAAATAATCAAATGTTTCTAAGGAGATATAGATCACTATAGAACACACAACAAATTATTTATTTGCTAAAGTAGTCGTAGTAGTATTAACTACATTTTATTCAATAAAAGTAAATTCTGTACAGATGCTTGCATTAAATAAACTATTGGGTAAATTATTACAACAAAACGAGTAACGGCAAATACTGTTAATAATCACATATTGAGCTCTTTGTTGTATTGTTGTACCATGCTGAGGCGGGATCGTGGCTGCATTATAGTTCCACAATAGTATGTGGTAGGATATTGGGAAATATTAAGCCAGATGATACAAGCAAAATACATGTTCTGTTGTTGTCTATAAGAAACTAAACGAATATATATATATGTGTGTGTGTGTGTGTGTGTGTGTGTGTGTGTGTGTGTGTGTGTGTGTGTGTGTGTGTGTGTGTGTGTGTGTGTGTGTATGCTATATATATATATGCTATTTTCTATAATAACACGTCAGGACAACGAATCCTCTTGCTGTCTGTCAGCTAAAGGTCGGTGGTTATTGATATCTGTTGACCATGTCACCTGGGGTGCATTTTAGCAGCGCACGATAAAAGTTAAGACTCCTTCACAATGTCCAAAGAGTCGTGTAGAGTGTTGTATAAAATAAATAAATAAATAAATAAATAAATAAATAAATAATATATTCAAAGATATGTAGGTGTAAAATTCAACCTTTTCTGAAAACAAATGACATACCGTCCACTGGAAAGTCTTGGTTGTTACTTACGTGTGTAGGCCTACTGTTATCAGTTTGTGCTAAGTAAATCGTTAACAGTTTCTGCATCTCTATGTGACGTTTAACATTTTAGTAATCGGCTGTATTAATATTGTTGTAAACTTGCCACTGTCTATATATCTACGGAATTATGCTTTTCATTTATGTTATTTATACTGTATATCGGGCTTCTATTTTAGCGCTATTATTCCTTAGGCTGGAGCGTGACTGCGGTACAGTCCCAGCGTTGTGAGTGTTTCTGTTCAAAATAAATACATACAATTAAAAATAAAAATAAAATTATAAAAAGACAAGCAAAACAGTTGTACACTGTTTCAATTGCGATATAATATTGGACAATCTTAACTAAACTAAGCCAGAGGATAAAAGCTAAATACAGTTTCTGTTGTTTCCTGTAATAAACGAAATTATATATATATATATATATATATATATATATATATATATATATATATATATATATATATATATATATATATATATAGATAGATAGATAGATAGATAGATAGATAGATATATATATAGATTAGCTATCCACAGGACCTAGCGCCCGTCTGAAATCACAGCTTTTACAAAATGATGCCAGGCTTAATTTCACACATTAATTACATTATCTGTATCCTGAAATAGAAAACTGAAAAAATCATATGCATACGTGTTTTTTTGTTTTGTTTTTTTCAAAAGTACAATTCTTTAAAACAATTTTTCACATACAAACCCAACACTACAAGTTGACTATAGTAAGTACTCAATGGCTTTGTATCTGCAATCAATTTCAGCAGAACTCGTGGGGATCGGGAATCGCTTCAATTTCATGTTATTATGAGAGATTAAGAAGACTGGAAGCAGGTGATGCGTTTGCGACCCAAATAAACTTACTGAAAAGTAGCTTAATCAGGGAGCAAACTGACTGATCCCATTACAAGAGAAAAGAGAAAGTGCTGCAATGTTTTTTTTATTATTTATGAAGCGAGGTTGAGAAAATCCTTTAATAAAATATACTTGCAACATTTTAAGTCTAATTCATGTGTTTGGTTTGAGTAAAAAACAGTAGTTTAATAATTATTAACAGACAGGTTTCAGCAAGACCGCAGTGACCACTGGCCATCATGTTTAAGATTCCAACAAAGCTTGAAAAATCTTGCCACCTACATATATTAACTAAACACTGCATTCACCTAAACAAATATTATTCAAATTAAAATATAACAAAATATATAACTCGTAATCGTTCTGGCATTTTTCAAATCTATTTCTTTATCAGTTACAGCTAACTCTGTCATGAGACATGCAGTGCAGTTTATGCAGCCCTGACACACAAAACTACAGCTAATTTTGAAGTGTCAGTGACCCTTGGTTGGTTTGACCGTTCTGCCATGCAGGGTTTTGCTATCGGTCCACGCAGCTCCTCTAAATCTTAAAACTGATGACTATGATATATCAATGAAGACTTTGAGACATGGGTTTGCACATTCAAATACGAGTACAATTGGCCCTATCTCACTGTGCCCTAACTGAAAATGGGTATCCTTTGTTTCAAGATGCGTATTTGTAGTG
This sequence comes from Acipenser ruthenus, assembly GCF_902713425.1. Taxonomy (NCBI): domain Eukaryota; kingdom Metazoa; phylum Chordata; class Actinopteri; order Acipenseriformes; family Acipenseridae; genus Acipenser; species Acipenser ruthenus. The sequence goes on along the minus strand of NC_081199.1, from coordinate 38,512,489 downwards.
CATATCTATTACCCTACTTTGCACATTAACCCAGCATGCAGTCAGGTTTACACAGGGACGTATTGACCAGGTAAAAGGTTAAGAAGCATCAGCATTCGAAATAGAAGCCAACTTCCTCTTTATTTGCTCTTCCTTTGTGCTAGATGGAAGCGCAAGAGAAATCTGCCAATCAGAATCATCCCCTTTCCATGTTCTAAAAGACCTAGTAGTCACAGCAACAAGGCAATTATAAGCTGGTATCCAAGCAGCACTCTAAGCTGGGTCTAATAGGATTGACCGAAAACATCAGCCGAACAGTTTCCTGTTTTAGCTATCTAATAAGCACCCCAGAGCTCTGCATATAAGAATTGTTCTCTCTGTATTGCTCATTTTATTTAAACTTTTTTTAAATGAGTGTAAATAAGGCTATATACTCACATAGCATTTTTAGTTGCTCAGTCCCAGTCTGGACCTATTGCTAGTAGAGCACACATACTTTAAAGCTGCTGATTCATTTCACAGGCCCAATGTTCCACATCAAAGTGAAGACTTTGTTTATTAGGAACAATGGTGCTGTCACACTCTGAGGTTTGTTCATCTCTCCAAACTCGGATGTCTGCTACCCAAATCCCATCAGAAACATCATCTCTGGATTATTAAATCAGCAGATGCCACTAACTTTTAGGAGAAAGAATATGCTGTTTGCATTTTATTATCTTCTACAGTTGCCAGGAAAAGTCTAGTTCTCATCCCTATGTACACAATTCTGGCTACAGGATGCCCAGTACATCAAATGACTCTCAACTGTGTACTTTAAATGTTACATATTTGTATTAAATGTTAAAAACATTGTTTTTTTTTTTTGTAACAATTTATGGAATAAATTTATGATATTAAATTTGGAGTCCCAAACCCTACTAAACATTTGTATCTTGTAATTTGCATGGACCTAGTCTTAGTTTCTAATGTGTTTAAACCGTTACTACTTATCTTTAGTCCATCATGAGCCCAAAAAGAACGATTCCTTGTTGTCTTGAAGTTTTTTAAAAGGCATCCTTTATTTTGAACACTGTTAAGAAAAAAACAGACTGAAGAAATCTGAAGACAATTATTTTTGATCATGCATTGTAAAAAGTTTTTCTGCTGTAACATATGGGATTGTCATTATAATGTGATTTGCAGTCCCATTCTCATAACCTTTGTAATCCTTCAGCCATGGAGGTCTAACAGATTTCGTAAAGCCTTTTAAAAATAACTACTTTTTTTTGCAGTACAGTGTTATTAAACATGCATTTTCTTATCTGTGCAGATGTTAATCTGTAAATGATGATATTCTACAATTCAGCAACTGACTACGGCAAAAATTGTTTAATTTGCAGTTGTTTATATTTGCGATGAATTGTTGCAGTCTGAATTCAGTGCCCCTCCCCTGAGTCCTAAGCACAAATCTAGCCCAGCCCAGTGTGATCTGGACTTACTGAAATCTGATCGCTGTGCAACTCAAATGGTCTCAGTCTAGTCATAAACCTACCACACTTGGCAGCCTACATTGTTCAAAGGGGTCATGGATAAATGTGGCATCGTTGAACAAGTTTGCAGGAGTAGTCTGGCTGGGTGCCTGTCTCTAACTATGAAAATCCCTCACCTATCATGAGTATTAAGGCTTTCACCGTAGTAAAAAGAAAACTGCATCGCCAAAAAGATAGATGGTAAACCAGCTTCAGCTAACCGGTACACAGTTATAATCATTTTGTCATCATATTTGATGCTTCAAAAACAAACATGTACCTGTTTAATGAAGCATCGACTATTCATCTGAACAAATGATATAATTATGTCTACTGCTTCTTTATCCTAACACAATTCCTTAGCACATTTTAGGTTTCTGAACACCATAGTTACCACATCAATCAGTCACCTACAACTTTTAACAGCATTTATGCTGAGATTTAAGACCTTTTCAGTGACTTATACCTTGACAGAAACGTTAGCTAAAAAACGTATTCCAGTAGTATCCAAACACCTCCACATCAGCCCATGTAATGAGGACCTGCTTTGAATGTAATGTCATTGACCTGAGACCTGTTAATATGACTCATTATTGAGTTAATGAACCCTAAGTTAGTTGAAACAGGAGAGAGAAAGCAAGAGCTTCATTAAACTGCTGGCTCTTGAGAACTGTAGCAGTAAGAAGAAGGGAGTGATATTAAGCATGACCTTTTCCATTTGGCATGTTTCTGTTAAAGAAAAAAAAAAACTATTATCCCATTAGTATAAGATTTCTGGTTCACTTCTTACTACAATTATTTTATACCTTCCAAATAAAAAATAACAAATAATGTTAATAAGTAATGGGTATATTTAATCAATCTGAACAATCTGACTCAATCAAAGCGATGTTAAAATAATTACAATCTTTAGTGTGTTTTTGACTGTAAATATGTGGGAAAAGGATTGTATTAATGATCATTCAAAGCTTAGAACAAAGAGTTTCCAGTGGGCTGTGGTCAGCTGGGACAGAACCATGTTATTTCTAACATCTGCGTTTTGGTGTCATTGTCCTTTAAAAGACTTGCTGATAAAACCTTTGTGTGTGTGTGTGTGTGTGTGTGTGTGTGTGTGTGTGTGTGTGTGCGTGTGCGTGTGCGTGTGCGTGTGAGTGTGTGTGTGTGTGGAAATGGAAACATAAAATTCCAGCATAAAAATGTCCATTTCCAGAAGGTGGGTGTTTTTTAAAAAAAATATGAATATGAATAAAATATTCCACGTTCCTAGATATTTATTTTATAGGCAATTGGACAAAATTCCACCATAGAGAGAAATCAATGCCATCAGTCATTTACCAGTTTATGGCTCCACATAGGTAATAAAACAAAAATGGTGTATTGAAATGCAGTAAAGTTCTTATAATCCTGTTATTCATCTGATTTCACAGTCTCAACAAAAGTCATCTTTATTTGAAGCAGATGCCAAATCCTAGGAATTCTTGAGTATTTTAGAAAATAATTATCATAGACAAAAAGAAGGAGAGGTGATACCTTTTATTATTATTTATTTCTTACATACAATTACCCATTTATACAGTTGGGTTTTTACTGGCACAACCTAGGTAAAGTACCTTGCTCAAGGGTACAACAGCAGTGCCCCCACCTGGGATTAAACCCATGACCCTCCGGGCAAGAGGCCAGAGCCCTAGCCACTACTCCACACTGCTGCCCGTTTTATTGGAGTAACTAAAGAATAAGTAAAGAACTTGGTTGGCATGTGTTTTCAATACATGGAAAAATATAAAGTAATATGATAGTTTATTATAGGTGCAATTTGGTAGTTTAGTGGTCAATTTATCTATATACTTATTTGGTGTATAAATATTTTCAGTTGGCAATTTGTAGAAACAGGAGCACCAAGTTATGGGAGACATCAGTGTTGTTTGCCACTTAATCAACCAACATATAGTAATTTAAGCAAAGCATATTCTTAACTGGTAGAAGCTATCGTATCAGTCATATGTTATCTTCTCTTCTGGGAATATTAGTTACATTTTTATATCAAATCACAATGCTGCCATTAGAGTAAATAGTATAATAATGAATATTAATATGTTTCAGCGTATATAAATAAGGCTGGCAAAAACAGTGTTTAAGAATATTATACTACATGATGTAGTATACTATAGTAAACTATAGTATTTTTTAAATGGGAGTTTTTTTTAATGTTTGTATTAAATAATTATTTCTTTATGCTTAGATTTAAGACATTCTTTCTTTTTTTCTCATACTGGGAATTACAGCAAACTGAACCCAAGATACGCTATATATTTTCATGTATAACTGAAGCGTTGTGGGCACAGTGGTGTTTAAAATAGTATCCCTTTGCCGTTCTAGCCCAGATGATGACCTTTAAAACCCTACTAAATATATTATTTTTGGCAAAATGTCATCTCTGTCTGCCATGCTGGATTGAGTAGCAAGCTTGTGCACTGCTGAAACACCAGTCAATTCTTAAACACTTATTAAGCCAACTTACAGACACTGACACCGTTCTTAAGATGTAAGCGTTCTTTCTCATGCTGTCAAGGAACTGGTTCCCACCTGCTGGGTGAAAAAAGGGCACAGGGAGCATGTAGCTCAATCACCTTCAATTCAAGCTTTTAAAGGACACACTGTATATCATACACAAACTCCCGACTGCTTTACCCTCCCAAGTCAGAAGACTTGCAAAATCTGATTTTGTGCCTGCTTAGTTACTCCCCACCCTTCTCTTTAACCCTTCCCTACCATTGCTGTAAGTAACAAGAAGTGAACAGTACAGAATATAATAATAAAAATGATGTTTATTGTTGCTACAGTATGTACTTTTTGACGACGCATACAGTGCTATAAAAGATTGTTAAATAACCATATTATTATTATTTGAATTTTTATAGTAGCATTTTCTTAAGGGGCGGAAAACACTGTTTACATAAAAACATGGTGACCACTGTGACAGCCTCCAAGTAAACTGCTTAGAAGGTAAGATCTGATTAGCGGGCTTGCCTTTGTGTTTTATGTAATGAATATTAAGGTATTTGAACTACTTTAAGGATTTAACACTGGGTTAATCCCTTAATCCTTAGAAAAAAACAATTTTATACACATGAAAGGGGGTCATTTAACGTCTTCTCATTAATTTTCTGCCTTGAACATGCTGTGATGGTGAAGATTAGATTCATTAAAACACTATATTGTCTGGATGGGCCTGGCTGTGTCATGGATACCAAGTCATTACACGAGGACAGTGATATGAGGTTAAATCCCACCCCCAACAGTTCAAATCAACTGAATTAAAAGTCATTTAACCTTTAAAGACAGCTGTCTTTCTTTTCCAAAACACAGTTTATATTAGGGACCAAACAATAAAATAATAATAATATATTTATTGTATTGTATTTATTTATTTTTAGTTGGTGCTCCTTATAAAACAGATTTGGTATGTATTTATTTACAGCAAATAATGTTCTTGCTCTTAATTGTATTATTACTTGTACTGTGATACTTGAAATGTATTTGCTTACGATTGTAAGTCGCCCTGGATAAGGGTGTCTACTAAGAAATAAATAATAATAATAATAATAATGTATTTATTACTTAGTACTTTTAACTTTATTTAGAACAAAACCCACTTCTTTAAAGAGAAAATGCTCAGGTTAATTCAGTAATTAATTTGTGGAAAACTGAATAATTTTTTGACATTAGGCAGCTTAATTATACCCATAAGGAGAAAAAAAATTAATAAAATGAATAAGATGATTTAGCTGCAAAAACTTGCTAATTTTTAAATTAATAAAGCCTTAGATGAATATAAAAGGTTTCTTAAATCTCCACAGGCAATCTGAAATGGAGGGCTTGGGAGGGAGAAGAAATTAACACTTCTTTAATATTCAATATTAATTACATTAAGACATAATCAACAATGTCAGATTCATTGAATAGCCCCCTTTTTAAGGAAATAAAACTGATGGGCTTTCACTGGTAAATAAATATTTGGGAGGGAACACAAAGTGTTATTAAATTAAATTTCCAGATAAGTAATAATAATAAATATTGAAGAGGAAAAAAAAGACATCCAGCTAAAACTTTGCTTATCTGGGCTAATTTCACTAGAAATGATTGCCTTCTTTAGGCTGCCTGACTATCTAGGAAAGCCACAGAAGCATTTGACAAGCATTGACTAAAGGATCAGTATTGGACGGTGTAAGATAAAGACCAGACGCTATGAACAAAGATGTCTCTGACCCACACCTGGTTTGGCTGCATGTTCTGTCAAAAAAAAAATGTTTCCAGTTTCACCATAATGAATGAAATCTGCAAGGTTAAAATGGAGCTGAATGGCAATGGTTAAGGAGCCTCTTTAAAGCATTGACTGCTAAACTATTTTTCTCTCTCTTTTCAACATTGAATGAACTACATGAAACATGTAGAGCACAGATACTAAAATATTTTTTTGTGTGAATCTCCCTGGGATGAGTTCAGTGTATCTCAGTCTCTCAGCTATGCGTGAAAATTAACCTGAACTGTGACTTATAAGCAATGCATTGTGGTCAAAACAGGCTAGACTGAATCAAATATACATGGAAACTCAGCCACCTTCTAATCCTAGTATATGGCCCCCATAGACTGTAAGAAGCTGCAAAAGCTTGGCATGCTGTCACAGTTGCGGTACGGTCTATAGACAGGGCTTCTCTTCAGGCTTCCCACACACAGATAAACCTGAACATAGGATTCACTAGAAAACATATAATGTATAACACAGTTTGTCCACATTAGCTTTGGAAAACCACAATATTTATACAGTATAGGGACACCCGGGTGAAGGAAGTCAGTGACAATAAAATGATAAGCAAAATAAAACAGTTTAAAGCTTCTATAATTAAATCAGGTGGAAACAGACCCCTCATTACGAGGTCTTATCACAACCACTGGCTGCAGAGAGGAGGTGACGGTTCCAGTCAAAAGGTTTTGATACAAAGGAGATATGTGCAGTATGAGAATGGCAGTACACTCAATAGGATGAAACGTGAAATATGTCACCAAGGAGATGGGCCCAGAGTGGATCTCCTTATGGTGAGTAGCAAACAGCAAAGAATACAAATTAAAATAATATTAGACAGAGCCAGAGAGCAAGAGAGATAAGGCTTAATGAGAAGAGCCTGGGAGACCGAGAGGACATGGGGATTACAGCAGGAAGGGTACGGCCGATAGACTCAAATAAGAGTTGGAATACATTTCAAAGCAAGCTAGGGAAACAGATTCATTCCATCTCTTTGCAACAAAGAAAACTAGGCTTTGTCTGACCTGATATGATTGTGCATAAACAATGAAAAGGGTCTCTGATCAAATCTTTCTTAGGTCTTTAGGAGCAAAAAAAAAATGAGATGATTTATCAAACAGGATTGTTGGTCATCTTTGTGGGTTTGCACATGAATCCCATTACATTAATGCTATTTTTTAGTAATGTAATGGATTTGTGCACTCTAACAGAAAATGGCTTTTAAACTACCTACAATTAGGAAAGAGTTAGAAATCATAGCCATAGCAACATAATGGGAAATGGCTAAGGTTTTTAAATGCATCTGTTCAAGTTAAAAAACAAATGTATACAAACTTTTATGCTCTGATTTATTGTGACTTGGGTAAACATTAATCAAATATTGAGCATAACATTATTATATTGATTTTTTTTTTTTTATCCCTAAGGTAAATTTCCCATATGTAGTTATTTTTGCCATGAGTTTTGTGGAGAAAAGGGTAAATAGATGACAATACACATACACATCTTCAAATGTATGTATTTATTTATTTTTTATTTTTTTAAATGTATGTATAGGCTTTGTTTTTGTTTGCTTATTGACAAAAAATATATGTAAAACAATGGAGTTCCTGTTTTCATTGGATAACATAACTACTACTACTACAAGTTACTAATAATGCTTACAAAAATACACTTTACACAGTTAGAAATGACATTTCTGCTGTAATGTATAGGGCATATAGGCTTCAAGAAATCAAGGTGAAGTACCCATGGTGACTGACAAATTTAAAACACTGGGGGCTATATTTTCAAAGTCTTTAGTCCACTCTTTAATTAACTCCAATTTTTTTGGAATGGGGAAAAAACACCTGTTAATATAACAAAGCTGGAAACAGCTAAGTAATATAATAGTCTCCCAAGCACCCTCAAGTTGTTTGTTTCTCATTTGGTAACATTAAGTAGGAGTTAAATAGGAGTTAATTAAAGACTGGAGTAAATGCTTTGAAAGGACCTGAGTCTTTTATTAACTTTTTATAACAACTAGTACTACTACTGTTAACAACAACAACAACAACAACAACAACAACAACAACAACAACAATAATAATAATAATAATAATAATAATAATAATAATAATAATAATAATAATAATCCACCATGCAAGCAGGAATTTAATGTACATGTTTCCCTCTAGATTCAAAGTCATCAGAAGCACCACATTATGTATTAGAGATATTGAGCACGGAGTTGAAATATTAGCAGCAGCAGAAGCAGTGTTCCTTTCTTAACACTACCCCTTCCTTGCTTGAATAGGCCAGTTAATCTCACAGACAGTGAATTACAACCTATGGTTGAGAAAGGGCATGTCTAAGGAGATGATCGTATTAAGTGAAAGTGAGAATAGAGGTGTTGGATAAACCTTGGGGACCTATTGAATCCTTAACATTAGGTGACCTGTACTTTCTACATGACCTTAATGTAGCAAGCTAGTTGTGGCTGACCTTGTAATCCGAGTCCATGTTGCTGAGTGTAATGTAAAACCCCTATTCCTAAATTCATTGAGTACTCATATGTACTCAGCAAAAACAAATCAATTTTTTCTATGAAAGCTCAAAAGGTCTATAATAATATACTATATATATAAATATAGTAATCCTGTTGAAGTGGCCTGAAGTTTACAAAAAATCAATTTAAATGTGCTGCCAGACAAAAAGAGCTTGAGCCAATATGAACCCTCTATTACTTTATAATAACAAGCCAAAGGACAGACAGAAAAATCTGCAATATGAAGTAGCCTCTCACATTATAAAAATGAAACATAATCTGGTCAATTACATAATCAAATGTATAGTTTAAAAGTAGTTTTCAGCAATAATATAGTAGATCAAATGTTGATGGGAGGTCTACGGTATAAGAGATATGTATATACCGGTATCCATTGTACTTTCATGTTTTTTTTCCTTTCAAAGACCATTACAGAGAGCCTGATCATTTATACAACCCAACACTGAATAAAGTCTTACATTCCACGACCATGACCTAATGCTTTCTACTGATGTGTGCGGGTTAATCTTTTTTTCTCAAAAAGTAAAAACAATAAAATAAACACTTAAAAAAAATGTCATTCTACCTTGAGCGGTAGCCAATGGCTTTGGAAGTTTGGAAGATTACATCATTCAGAAGCCCATAATACTTAATGCACCAAATGCAACTTCCTCTTCTGAGATAGAAATAACATCCCAGTTAAATCTGTCAGAAGAAGAACAGCTGAAATGGGTGGTAGAAGTAATAATTATGATATTGTGCAGTACATCACTTCTGTAACAATAGATACATAAATAAATAAATAAATAACTCCGCCATTGTGTCACCATTTTATTTCTTTATATAATATATATCTCCTCTTTGTTGAAAATTAACTAATATGAAACTGAAACCTTTCAACTGGAGTAATGAAGTGCATTTGAATATTTTTAGGTTTTTTTGCCTTTAGTTCATGAGTTGTGCTGTTTTTAAAAATGACTTGTCATGCAATAAATATGTAAATGAACATCAGAGTCAGGTACAGACTATTAGATAGGTTACGTTACCTACCATAACCCTGGTTCCCTGAAAGGGAAGACGACCACCAACATTGCCATGGGATATGCCTGTCCATTGGGTAGGTATTGCTGAGCTCTCTATATCAGAGCTGCCGATAGGCCCCTTCCTGGGATTACGCACTCGGTCACAGAATGACACAGTGCTCTTGTCCTATCTACGTAGCATCTCAATGCCCGCACTGGGCAGAGGAAATTCAATCTCTTATCCTCCTCCGAAGAAAACGGGAGTGGATGGAAAGACTCCAGTTCCACATATTGATTCAAGTGGAAGGCTGTGATCACCTTGGAGAGGAAAGCAGGGTTTGTATGCAGTGACACCCTACTGCCATTGTCCCAAATACGTATGCACGAGCTGTGCACCGACAGCGCCTGCAGCTTACTGACCCGCTTAGCGGAGGTGATAGCCACGAGGATGGCTGTCTTCAGAGCCAGATACTTCAACTCTATGGAGTGTATGGGCTCAAATAGGGCCTTTGTGAGAGCCTCCAGTACAATATCAAGGCTCCATTCGGGGAGAACAGTCCTCTTGGGACGACATAATCACCTTTAAGAAACCAGGTAGCCAAAAAATACGCACCTGGAGATACCGAATCTACAGGGGCATGGCACGCAGAAACAGCCGCTAAATACACCTATTAACCGTGCTACACAGTGGCGAGCACCCAGATGTCCGAGGTGCAAGCTCGCCAGTAATGCAGCTGGTGTTCCAAAAAGGGGATCCGAGGCCGCAAGCCTTCAGGGGCCCTGCTGGGGCTGTTGAGGTTGTGGCGGGACAGTTTGGGGTGGCTGCCTAGGGCGGTGGCCCTGGTACCGCCTCCTGGGACGCTGGTATGTGGGCTGGCCACGATCTACATATCCTTTGCTAGACAGCAGCTGGTGGAATCACTTGACAGCAGGGATGCGGCAAGGCCTAGTCCCGTGGAGGAACTGTATTTTTCCAAGAGTGTAGTTTTTAGAAGGAAATAAAACACACTCACACACGAACAGTACTGATAAGGAACTCACATTTTTTGGAGTCGCTGATTCCAGGAAAGCGACAAGCTGGCTTTCAGCACGAATGCAGGGGAACTGCAGTCGACTCAAGAAGCTCTTTTTTATCAACACGCTCAGCTCAACACAGAGGTTCTTACCGTACCGTCTTGAGAAGGAAAAAGAGAAATGGCTTCCGCAGGATGACGGTTTTAATCCCTCGGTGGGTGGGACCGAGTGCATCATCCCAGGATGGGGCCTATCGGCAGCTCTGATATAGAGAGCTTAGCAATAACTACCCAATGGGCAGGCATATCCTATAGCAATGTTGGTGGTCGTCTTCGAATTGAAAGGGAACGCAATAAATAATAATTTGTAAAGCAAGCATGTTGAGGTACTGTGAATAGAACAATGCATTTTCTTTTTAGAAAATAAAAATAGATTCTAATTCATCTGTGTGCTGTCATGGTTGATATATCTTAGACAGGGGGCAGTATCGCAGCCATGCTGCCACTGCTGGTCTTGAAAAGAGTTTATGTTTTGCTTACAGAGTTGAACCCCAAACCCTTCTGACCCAGAATGTGTAAAATATCCACGTTGGCTGAGAATGGCTCTTTGAGTCTATAAAGCTCTGTAGCAGCTCGATATTCAATTTATTTTACTCATAAAGAAATTCAAAATCTGAAAAGATGAAGTAATTGACTTACAGGAATGACAGTTAAACCCACTAAATTTAATCTTATCCTCTCAAGTACAACATATCTTGCTTACAAATTATCACCCTGCCACAGACAGGCCTGGTCTTTTCAACTAATCCAGATGGAAATGAGAGCCTCTGTTATTGTATTATCTGACTTTACCATCAGCATTAATCCGGCTTAGCTCACTTAATGATGCCACTGTGGCACTATGAACTCAACAGAGAAGTCAATAAACTACTTCCATTAAAATGCAAATCTGTCCCACAGAGAAAATAAAGTGACACAAAAGTAGGAGAATTCGGCCATACACACTGTATTAGCTTCTTGCCGCAGTGAGCTGATATAAGCATAATAACTGATGCTGTGATTATTATTCGGGTTGCCCGTCTACCACAGAACAGCAGAAACTGCTCCAACAAGCCAGGCTATTTAATTTCTGAAGAGATTTATATTTTTTGCTGTCAGGAAATGAACAAATGGTTATCAATGTAAAGGTGGATATCTTGAATCTCCTTGCCAGGTTTTCCTTACTGATATTATTTGCTCCATATAACACAGGAAATGATTTTTTTTTTGTGCAGTGCCTTTTCACATCTTTTACTCTATCTGGAAATCCACAAACAAGAGAGTCTTCATTTCTTATAAAATATAAAGTGGGTGTCAAACAATAAAATGCAGCAGACATATGAAGGAAGACCAGCTCTGGTGCACTACAGTAGTTTGGATTTTTAGTATTATTTTTTCTATTTCTTTTTTTTTTTTTTTTTTGCAAGGATTACACTTACATCTTTTGAATCTTTATTGTGTCAGTAAAATATAAAAAATGAACCTCAATGGTAATTTGAATGTATTTTCAATTTACCAGCATACTATACAAAGTGTGAACTATTTTTACAGGGCAGGTAAGGTATAGGCATACTGTAGACTTACCTTCCAAGATCATAAAAACTGAGGGAACAGCTTGCACCATGCTTGGTATATACAGCTATTTAACCTGTTAAAACCTCTGTTGGTTAGCGGTGTAGTCCTGAAACTGAAAGTACCGGAACACCACTAGAATATTGCTTTTTTTAAAACAAGAATTATTATACAAATGAACTGTATTTGTATACTGAACTTCTAGTAACACATATATAGGTAATGCAGTTATCTAATTTCTACAAGTATTTCCACAAAGTGTATTTCTCCAGTTTCGTTTGTGCTTGTGTTCACAGTCGTAGTCAATGCAATGTTTCTGTCGTCTTCGCCAGTATTTTAGCCTTTTAAAAGAAGTAGTTCGTAATAGAAGATGTTCCTAATGCTTTTTTCATTGCATCAAGAGGACTACTGACTGAATGAGACAGTTGTGCGGGAGATGTGAGTCATGTGACTTAGCTTGCCTATTATGCGAGTTCCGGCTTGACTAAGCCACTGCTGTTGGCCCATAAGCATACTAAGAGCTGCACCCAGTCCTTTGCATGTACGGTTCTGCTAATCATTTGTGGCTAGGGCATGGCTCAAATGTAAAAAAAACATAGGAAGACATTGATGAAGACTAAACATTTTTTTTCAAAGAATTGTACTAAATGAGTGTTTTATAATAACAATAATGCAATAGGTTCCTATTGATTGTCTGCAAAAGAGCTGTTGTGAACCAGAGAAAACTGGCCATGATGCCAAAAATATTGACATAGTGAACATTTTAAAAAACTGCAGTCTTCCATTTGTAAAAGACAAGAGCTTAACAGTTTGATATATGGCATGCCAAACTTCAAACAGAATGTGACAATGACATCATCAAACAAGTGTTTCTTGACTATTTCCATATGCTACATTGCCCCAATGTATGATTTTAACATTTATATTTTTAAACACGTTTATAGGCTTTACTTTTAATGCAGTACATATAAAGCAACAAAATATGCCTTTAAATAAGACCCCACATTACACAGTAGGTAACTATGTATAAAAACCGGTGAGCATTTTTTTCAATAGGCTCATCCAGTTGATATTACTGGAAACATGCGCTCATTAACACCAGCAACAGAGCGTGACCCCAGTGCGAGCTATCAAACTGAAAGGAAGTAAAACCCCTAAATAGAGCAAGCCCCTCCCCCATAACAAGCAAAACAGACCTTTAGAACTCTAGCAGGAAAAAAATGCTCACCAGAGATTCTAAAAAATACTGCATGGGGTAGCGTGTGATAAATGAGAATGGAATGCCCACCCTCGGGGTGGGATGCTTGGATACACCCCTCGGGCTGCTGGGGTGGGCATTACATTCTCAATATCCCAATGCATTATTCTCTTTATAATTAATATAGTATTGTTCAAGTGAGTGTAAGTATTGGGGGTGCCTGTGTTTCTACACTACACGTAGTCAGGGAGTCTGACACAAACCTTCCAAATGGCATTTTTATTCTATACACGCAACACATATATTAAGCCAATCACTGCTCTATGAATTACTTAACAATTGATGGATTTCGGGTAGCAACGATAACTTAAGAATTCTTGATTTAAATTCCAACCAAGTGCATTCAGATATCGTTACTCATGTCTGCATAATATGAAGTCATGTTTTCCATTATGTTGTTATGAGATATACAGTCTTGGCGACCCGTTCCCTTTTTATATAGTTAATTGGTATTTTTAATTAAGTAAGTAAAAAGCCCCAGTTGAAACATCTCTCTTTTTTTGAAGCTGCTACAAATGACAGATGAATCCACAAACGCTTCTATCTTTGACAAACATGTTTTTAATAAGCACACCCACATGTTATAAACAGTAATTCAAATGAGCACCAGCAAGGACAACATACATTTTGAAAGCCCTTTATTTTTCTTTTTGAAAATATATACTGTGCCAATTCAACTGTATACATATTATAACCCCTAAAGAGTAACATCTGTCTTGCAGCCAAGTAATTCCATAAAGTTAATGGCAGTATGACTTGTGATCACATTGGAAACCACGGCAGCATAGCAGAAAGATGCTTTATCACTAAATAGTACATTTCCATTTTGTAATAGGTTAGTGTATAAATTGTTTGTAAAGGGTCAAGCTCTTAATGTGCTTCTACTGTTCAGCAGAGACTTTGACAAGTTTATGTCAGTCCATTTTTTATTATGATTCTATTAAATACCCTGGCCTGTTCTACACAACCTAGAGCAGGGGTGTCAAACAAGTTCCTGGAGGGCCGCAGTGTCTTCTGGTTTTCGTTCCACCCGTGCTATCAATTACTTATTTGGTCTAATGATTTGATTAATTGGACACACGTAACACTTCTCTCCAGGTCTCAAAATGTTTCATAGGTCGTGTACCTTGAATCAAGTGCATTTTTTAAATCATCAACTGTAAAAAAAAAAAAAACTTGAAAAATATGAAATATGTCCAAATGAACAAATAATTAGATCAATTATGTTAATTGAGAGCTTAAGCTGGAATGAAAACCAGAAGACCCTGCAGCCCTTGACGACTGGAGTTTGACACACCTGACCTAGAGGTTGCTGTCACAACTAAAAAGTTCTGCAGTGAGAATGTTTGACCGTTTTGAATTAAAAATAACAGTATTATTTTCAAAATTGAGAATACAATGTTGCATGTTGAACAATGCCTTTACAATCACACACACGTACAGTATAAAGCTGCCCAACCCCAGTCTAAACATACAGCTTGATTGTATAGTAAGTCCTGAGTTATCTTTATTTATGTATTTATTTAACAGGAAATCAAAATGTTCCAAACAAAAATATTGAACAGATTACTGCTACCCTTGTGCTGCATTTGTTTTAAAGGAGGAATACAAGCATGAGATTTTTAAACAAAAAACAAACAAAAACAAAACAAGCAAAAATAAATTTGTATAAGCCATAATGGTGTATAAAATAAGCAATATTTATTAAAAAATATGTACTTTTACTATGAACAGCCAATCATCTGCATACAGTCTGGCTATGGTTCACAAACTGTAATACATATGATATAATATTTGAAGGTTTAGTCATTAAAATGTGGTGCCCAAGATTTCCCTGAGGTGTAATTTCTGATAATTGTGTTATAGCAATATTCCCTGGATCTGTAACAGATTATGGGTATGTGGCAGTATGTGGAGGTAGTACATTTGTGCTTTAATTGTTTTAAAATCACAACATGCTAGATAAACAGGGTTTCAATAGAGAGAAAAAAAAAAGATTACAGGACAATCCCAGATTACTTTTTTTTTTTTTTTTTTGTACAATACCAGTTTATTTTGGTTTTGCTTTAAGCACAATCATGAAGTTATTTATATTGGTCATAAAAAAAAATGGCCTTGACAATTGATCTAAAACGAGTCCCACAGCAATGAAACAAAATACAGCTCGTCATGTGCTATCATAGATACAAAACATTGAATATGTGTGTTTATAATGTTCTTCCCCCGAGTGTGTAAGTGGTTTTTCTGGGAAATTGAAATAGAAGTAATCAATATCAGAGAAGACCACACACTTCAGAAGAGTACTTGGTCATATGGAGGAGAGAAGACCCTATTTGATGGCCTTAACCCCTGCCTGTAAAGTTCAAATGAAAGTTTATGTGTGCATATATGTATGCTAGGTTGCAGATATTCCTTTGGATAGACTTCTTCTGAAAGGCGCTGTCTAAAGTTTTTTTTCTTCTTTAGCATGATGAAAGCTTATTTTGAATAATACAGTGTGCACTGGTCCCAGGAGGTTTCCTTTCTGTATTTCTGAACACATATCAAGGCTGACATCAACTAAACACAATTACAGCAGATTTAGCGAGCAAGGTTATTTAATCTCTCTACAGGAAACACACTCGGAAAGATTTCGCCCTCCTGGTGTACAAAATTGTTCACAACATTGAGGGGTGCCTTTATTTATTATTAAGGGTGCAGAAAGTGAGTAAAGAAAATACAGAGCATCTGCTTCTTGAAGTCATGGTGAATTCTGCTTTATATAGGCTTCCCCTCTTTGAAAGTGAATGGATAAGAAATACTTGGCAGAATGCCACTCGTTCCTTCATTTCTCATCTGCTACATTCATCATATCTCTGTGTAGCTTCTTTTCTTTACCACCCTGTATGTTAGCTTTCAGGGGGCTCACAAGAAAGATCCATTTATGACAGGGAAATAAATAATACATTGAAAAAAAAAAAAACTCAAGAATGAAGCATTTCTCTAAGTATGCTTGATCCCCGAATTGTTATAGCCTTTAAATGTTGGGAGTAAGCCCAGGCCTAGATTATTACTTTCCTGTTTTCCAATTCAAGTGAAACCGTGTACCCTTATTACTGTCTCAAGAGATGACCAGTATCATATTGAATAGCTTCTGTACTCAAACATATTTTCTTTTAAAATATATTTAGTTTGAAAAATTGCAAAACCAATTCGCCAGTGTATGTCATTATTTAAAAAAAAAGAACAAAAAAAAACACCAGAAAGTATAGAATTTTTTTTAGATTCTATTTCAGTATGTATTCCTTACAATTCACTAATCCATTTGGTGTCGAGAAATGCCAGAAAGGCTCCGGCCTCATAATATCAGTAGTCCAAACCACTCACATGCAGGCTAAAAAGTAAAGACATAGATGTACACTGAGTTTTAAATACAATACAAAAAAAACCTGGAAATTTCTAATCCAAATATTTAGTTTAAATGTGTGATGTTAAAAAAAAAAAAATTTGATCACACCATTTCTCCAGGGCAGCTTGTATAAAAGCAACTTTTGTAAAAGCTTATGTCCTTCAAATCCCCAATGGGAAATCCACTATAAATAAATAAGCCTTTGAATCAGGCTTAACGTGTACATTAATGTACACTTAAAAAGAAAAAGTGTTCAGCAAAAAGAAATGCTGACATGTTGATCAGAAAAAAAAAATGATAGCATGCATTTCAGAAACAAGTTACAGTGTGTGATTTTTTTCAACTAAGATTTCCAGAGGTGCAGTATTTATGTGTTTTATATCAAGTGACTATTAGATTTTCACAAACGTTTTATGATTTTTGGTAAATTGGTGGTGTGCTCGAGGCATGTGTCCTATGCCCAGAAGTTTGATTGAATTTATATAATACGACACATACAGTGAAGCTGTTTTTTTATTGTCTGAATCTGAGGCTAATGTATAAGGGAGTTTAGCTTTAAATAAAGTTATCCCAAAGTGCATCGTAATGTATGTCAAACCTGAGAGGACAGATTCTGAATACAGCATGTGAGATATTGGAGTCTTACCCTTACTCTTGATTGTGCATTCCTAAAAAAATGGTCCAGGCAGTATAATTATGTTGTATAAATCATCACAAAGAGTGTCCAGGTAGCCAAACAGAGTAACACCCACTAAAGAGGGTGACACATATTGCATCTGGTGGTTCTGATACCTGGAGTTTTCAATGACAGTATAAGTATATGGTTACTTTCTCAGCCATTATATCTTTGGTACAGTCAACAAAATTAGGTGTACATGAGTTGTATATTTGCAGCATTCCTCCCTTCACTGCCAGTGAATATAATTTCCACATGTCCAAAAACAGCAAGAAAAACATTTCCGGTTCAAAATGATGAAAGGTCACTGCCCTAGACAATCATTTATACTTTACACTCAAAGAAGATTATCTGTATAAATAGCCGAGGCCTAAGGTCAACAGGAAACGTGTTAGAGGAAAGATTTATAGATCCAGGCCTCCAGCTTTGAGAGGAACACAAAGAGAAGAAACAACAATGGTGGCAGAATGCATGTTAAAAAAAAAAAAAATCACCCATTGCATCATTCATCTAGCAGTAGATTTTACAAATATGCATGGAGCAAGGCCAATCTCTATCAAATCTCTGGAAGCTTCTATGTAACCCCAGACAAGTTTCAAATACACCCCAGATCCTTAGGAGTCATAGCTCCAGCATAGTCAAATATATACAGAATGCCAAGGCAGGGACTCTAATCCAGGCAATTTTTCAAATTGTAATTAAAAGTAAAATTACAATGTAGTTAAAAGCCAATTCATATAGAGTGTTACTGATTACACTATAATTTAGCATCTATCTTGAGATCTGCTTGTGCACCTTGGATGAAACTAGCATAGGATCTTCTTCACTGTTCTGTTTATACTGGTAAAAACCTCTATTTTTGCATCTCAACTGGTAGGATTTGAAATACTGCCAGTAGAGATCCCTATTTATACTGGTCCAGGTTCCAGTTTGGATGTCTATTGTTAGAATTTCTAATCGAACTATGTAAAAATAACCAAAAAGTACACTGTCTGGATTTTTTTTGGATAGTAAAAGCCAGGACGGGAAGTTATATGACACATGCCAAGAAAGACTGTCTAATACCGAGGCTTTCATAAAAAAAAAAATACAATAAGATTATTTCATGCTTTTTCTTAGTGTTTCTAGAAGCCTATTATAGGCTCCTGCTTTCTTTTCTAATATAATTAGGAAATGGAAGACAATGGCACACTGTTTTCATTTTAAAAGAGATGTTTTCTGATAAGGGCAGTGTTCCGAGGCTGCAGCAACGGTTTTGTTTCTCTAGCAGTTTCGGGACAGAGCCCTCCATGTCGTGGAGATGATAAATCTGGTTGTAATTTGGCATTGTGCTTCAGTTTCTGATACACAGCTTTGTGTAACGGGCTGCCAGTTTTGCAGACTGGCTCTGGCCACTAGCTACCAAATGCCTTTCAGAGGTCTTTTGTTAGCAGAACACTCCCCCCGGAGCCAGACCTGCCAGACTGTGCCTCTTCAGAATGAAAAATTCACTGTTAAAATAGATTCACATATGCCTTACTACTCAATAACAATAATAATAATAATAATAATAATAATAATAATAATAATAATAATAATAATAATAATAATAATAATAATAGGTACAAAGCATAGAACGTGTTATGATATTTTTATGTCACAGTCATTTAGGTAAAGAAAGTGCTCTTGAAGTAATGGATTTTAGCAACCCCGTAACAATAACATCCATATGATGTTTGTGGGGGCAATATAGAGTTGAAAACACTACTGTCAATATGAAAACACTACTGTATGCTTACCCATCCTTTCAGTGTTCTGAATATAGTTATATTAGCATTACTGTCCTCTTATAATGACAGGTGAATGTTATTACTGCCATGCTTTAATGTTGTTAGATTTGTGCCCCTTGGCAAATGCGTTGAAAGCCAAGCAGTTTGTTATTAACATTTCCACGTCTTTTAGGTTTTATCCTGGTTGAACAACATCAGTTTTGCCAAAAAATGGAAAAAGAAAGGCAATTATAAAACCAACATCTTCTGTTTCTGCTCTCATGCTGGTTACAATGGTGTGTTTCTGATGCCTGCTTTCCAAAGGTTATTATATCACAGCTGTGGGGAAACCAGTTCATTCTGAACTTGGCTGTTATATTAATTAGCCTTTTTTTTTTTATCATAACGCCAATGTATCTTTATTCTACTATTATCAAGGCTTCTAGTTTTAGTTGAAGCACTGATAAAAACAAGACTGAAATGAAAAAGAAAAAATCTATCTCATAAACACAGAGGGAACATCAGAGATGATTACTTGTCTTCACTAGCTTCTGGGCTGTCCAGTTGTAGGCACAGTGATGCAATGGGAACGCACAGCATGCCCTGTGATTCCTGTATATACTATACTCAAGATGCCTCAACCCATCTAAACCTGAAAGAAATTTCTCAATTCATTCTTTTAGCTGTAATTACCATTATCATTGGAATAGGCAGGGACTTGATTCCTCTTTATGGCACCAAGCAAATGCCTTGATATATCTGAGATGTTGTAGGTTATGACCTGGAAACAATACTTCTGTGACAATGGCTTAGCCTGCCGGCAGTACATATGTGAACTGCTATTGTTTCACCAGAATGATTGAGGCCATTCATTAAAATGCAAGTGTACTGTAGATCATGGGCAAAACAGCACTTTTTTTCTAAGACAGTTTATGAATAGGAAGATGAAAGTAAGTAAGTTTATATGACAAAATAGTGACATTCTCCACCCAAAGTAAACATTATGTTTATAAACTTGAAACATCTAGTGGTATCTGACACCAAATGGTATCTGATTTGAAGATCTTAACGAATATTAATCCCAGTGTTTTCCTCCAGAGGAAATGTAATATCATAACAAAATAAAATAAATATACAATTTAAAGAGCTCCGTGTTCAAGTGGGTTTATGAGATGAAGGGCAGAGGCATTTAGATCTGCCGCAGTTTAGATCATTGAAATAGTCTCAAGGTCTTTCCTGCTTTTACAATTCAATATACAATTCTTTTGATATGATGAAGTTTTGGACATTTGGATATAATTAAAATGGAATAACAGAAAAATAAAGGATCAACTATATGTCCTTCCTTGAAAATTATCATTTGATGCTTGTCTGCAGCTCTCTGTAGAAAACGGTATTTAAAACTTGGCTTGGCAACCTGGCTTTAGCATTGGTTCTATGGGAAGTTAACAAAAAAATCTTACTGTTCTTATTGACACATCCTTTGTACAACCTATATAAATATATTTGCATTTTAAAGAAATATAATCTATCTATCTACCTATCTATTTATCTATATGTCTATAATTTAAGAATAACCTACTGTAAGCAGTGTTCAAATTCGTCATGCATAAAAAGGACATGCATTATTATTTTAGAAGGTGAGATATGTTAAACCACAGCTCTTTTGAATGTATAATGTCAGCAATTACTCTACTCTTTCCCTTAATTACCACACCCTTAATGTAGCCTCATGAATCTGGTTTGGATATTGTCCTACAATTAAGCTTTTCCAAACTTTGATTTGGGCTAAAACATTTAAATGAGCCTTTCAGAGCTCATCTTGTAGAATTGTGTCAAAAAACCTACTCACTTGGAAATATAAAAAGAAAAGTGTAATAAAATTAGTGCTATATCCACATGAAAGCCTCCCCCTCCCCCTTCCCCTCCCCCTTAACACAAAGCACGCAGGAGAGGAGACATTTATAACCTTTAAGGTCTAATCTCACACTGTCATCTCTGAGCAGGGCAAAACTGTCATCCAGGAGGAGAGTGCTGCTCACTGGCCATTCACACTGTGACTGATGGCTGCTTCAAGATCTTTCACAATATGTAAAACATTCAATGACAAAGGCTGGGTAATGTAAAACAAAAACATTCTAATTGTCTCATCAAACTGGCTTGTGTCAGCCTAAGGAGCATTCCCAGCATTCCCCCTCAGCTGGGTTTTGTTCTCTCCAAGTCTGGAGCAGGACCCAACACTCAGCACACGATGATAGATGGGGGACACTCTGGTGGTGTGGAGTGGACAGTGACATGGCATTGATTTGTTCTCTTTGTTGTTATTTTCTATTAGTTCCTCGTCACCATGGGGGTCAGTGCTTGACACTTGACAGAAATGTATATAATGGTTTACCATTAAACA
This sequence comes from Acipenser ruthenus, assembly GCF_902713425.1. Classification (NCBI taxonomy): domain Eukaryota; kingdom Metazoa; phylum Chordata; class Actinopteri; order Acipenseriformes; family Acipenseridae; genus Acipenser; species Acipenser ruthenus. The sequence goes on along the minus strand of NC_081199.1, from coordinate 38,491,055 downwards.
GACTGAAAAGATGAATGAGTGAATAAATAAGCAGGTACATACATTCATAAATGCATATATACTCCATGTGTATTGTTTAGTTGTGATCTACCTTCGAAAAGATGGCTGTTGATCAAAGTATCAGTCATTCTGTTATGTCTTCTGAAGTCATAATACTATTTTTAGTCACACATTGGTAAGCTACAGCACTTCTGCTGTTGTTGAAGCCTGTTCACAACCTTTCCAGAAAGTGGTCATTTATGGAGGCTGTGTGGTCCAATGGTTAAAGAAAAGAGCTTATAACCATGAGGTCCCTGGTTCAAATCCCACCTCAGCCAGTGACTCATTGTGTGACCCTGAGCAAATCACTTAACCTCCTTGTGCTCCGTCTTTCGGGTGAGATGTAATTGTAAGTGACTCTGCAGCTGATGCACAGTTCACACACCCTAGTCTCTGTAAGTTGCCTTGGATAAAGGTGTCTGCTAAATAAACAAATAATAATAATGCACCAGGCCTAAATTTTAAGTGCGTTGCTCCCTTTTTTTTTTTTGTAAAATAACATAAAAACCAAAAATGTTAATTGTCCATAACTATTGAGAAAGAACTTTCAGGTGATCATTTTTGTTTCAAAAGTAATAGTTTCCTTTTTGAAAAAAAATAACAGGTGATTAAATTTTCCACTATAGCAAATGCTTCATCCCCATACTGGTTTCAATATGGGAGTTGTACTGTAGTTGAGAAAGACATAAAAAAAATAATGCTTGGGGCCTGTTTAAGTTCAATATCACCTTTTAGAGAAATAAAGTAAGTAGCTGTTAGTAAATTGAAAGCATGTAAAAATGTCGTCTAGTTTTGAAGTAAGCTTTCTGTTCAATTTTAAAAGTAATACATTTATACAACATAAAACCAGGCACTCGGTTTAAAGCTGGATACCATTAAGGACTGTAATAAGTGGCAGCATGACCTTTCATTTGAACTGATGTTAAGTTGAAAATCAGCAGTAAATTAGACAAAAATCTAACTGAGAGGTAACAGTAGGGAATGAATCAACGGAAATAAATGTATTTGAGATTTAAGTGTACTTTTGGACTTCTTCTTTACTCGGCACCCTAACATGTGTGAATGTGTGTAAGAAAATCGCCTTGTAATTGATTAGTCCGATTGTTTGTAGCTGAATACTTTATAAAGCTTCATTAAGAAGAACGAGGAGCTCATGTGTTGCTGCTGCTGCTACATTCTTAGCCCGGCAGTGACTCTGTCCGTAGTGAGAGGGGTAGCGGGAGATCTAGAAAGTCGCCAATGTGATTATTTAGCCTGTAAAATGAAATTCCATTTCCTTTCTTTGATAGCTGTGAGAATGAGATTATTTAGTTAATGGAATACAAGCCTGATTCTGGGTATCTGAACTCCATTAGAGGTGAGATTGAGGACTCACTAGGTTTTGTTTAGTTGAAGCACTGAGCTATTTTGATTTGAATACATTTTGTTGAGTCCTCGACCACATCTCCAATTCACCAATGTAATTAACCCTGGGTTGTTTTATTCTGTTTAGGTGCCCTTTAGTGCTTTTATAACCTGTGATGCTGACATGTTAGCTACTGTGTATAACTTTTGTAGCTGATAACTAATATGCCTCTGATTTTACAAAGTCCTGGAAAAAAGGATCTATTTGAGATATTTAATTTTTGTAAATGCAAAAAGCACATTTTATCTTCTAAATTTTGTCTAAACTAAATTTTGCTTGTCCTCTGCTTTCCTTGTGGTTGATGCATTGCTCCTTCCCAATAAAATAACCTGTGCTGTTAAACTAGGAAGAAACTGGGAAACTGGGAAACTGGGAAACAGCTGGCGTAGTCGGATTACTGCACATCATGGTGGTGGCTTAACCTGAGCGTAGTTGCCCCTGCTGTAGCTTTGCACACTCCTATACTGGTTTGGCTTCGTCACCCCACCCCTGTGATAAGTAAGTGACTTTGTTTTAGTACTTGTAGTTATATAACCCGAGGACGCACAAAGAGAAAACCTGTAGTTATCGTTTAGGTTAATGCAGGCAAGAAATGCTGCAATGCGATTGAATCACTATCAACATTGTGTAAATATAATGGCCTGAGATGACCATGAAATTATGTCTATGCTGTTTAAGATTATAATGGCAAAACAACTGTAATTCCAATACTAAAATTCCTTATTAAAAAAGTATACTTCTTGAAGTTTCATTATTTAATATAATATAAATAGAGATACAGTTTGGGTTTAGTTTTGCACCCAAAAATGTCATAATAAACATTCATAGATAATCACAGTACTTTTTTTTTTTTACTGTAAGATTTACCTTACTTTAAAACGCAATAGCATTTAATCATATTAAAGTCCACTGCTGCAATATCAAGGAATAGATAGCATTATACAGTGCTGTTGCTGTGCTTTTTGAAACCACTAGAACGTGCTCTTGAACAGATTATATGGAGGGATTCTCTGAACTCAGCTGAAGAGCTTGGCTATAGCTCTGGTTCTAATTTGTGAAAGAGGCAGAAAGAATGCAATTTATAACTGTGAAAGCAGTATACCATCAACACAGCCAATCTGGTAAAAACACAAATAGTATAAATCATACTGTATCCCTGGACATTCAGGGGAAAAACGGAAAAACCATTGAAGGACTTCCCATGAATTAGGTGTGCTGTCAATTGGCAATTTTATTTTCTGATCAATATCCACATTAAAAACACTTATTTTTTCAAAGTAGTGAGACATTTATAAAGAATACAACCAGTAGCTATTATTGTTCTTTATGTATGTATTTATGTTTCTATGTACGGCAGGGAGTTGTTTTTAGTGCTTATTGAGGTTAATAACTGAAAGTGTGCCTGGTGCTTTTATTATTATTAAGGCAATCATTCAGGAGATACTGTACGGTAGCAGTAATAACAGAGGAGGACCACAAAGATCAATGTGTTCTCTGAGTCGGGACCAATGTGACCCCAGGCTGGAGAATCTCTCCTGGCAGAGGTGAGAGGTTTGTACTGTTTACTCGCAATCCTCTATGCCGTTTAGGCTACTGAGTAGAGAGAAAATCTGGGACAATTTCATACTGTAGACTACATGCTATGCAGTAGTTTAAGCAGGGTGAGCCAACTATTTTTTTCCCCAGCAGTATCTTAATGTACTAGATATAGAGTATAAATTAAAAAGTGGCAATTTAAAGAACCTAACAAACCCATGATTTCTACACACACACACACACACACACACACACACACACACACACACACACACACACACACACACACACACATATATATATATATATATATATATATATATATATATACTGTATATATGTATGTGTGTGTGTGTGTGTGTAGAAAACTATAAATACAATATCTCTTTTTTTCACGCTGAGATAATCTCTTTAAAAGGTTTACTTACATCTAAATCCAGACAGACACACTGGTGGCGGTGGTGAGTCGATGGCTACTTATAAAAGTAAATGCTGCAGCAGCAGGACATTGCGGCCTCTAAGCGTTATGGAAGACTGCACTGGCAATTGAAAGTTGCAGATGAGGAAATTCAAAGCACCAAACGTTTAGCAGCCTTTTATTCTGCTTTAAATGACCAATCTATTTAAATTAATTACCAGCTTTAAATGAGCAGCCTGATCTAATTATTGTTAGCCCCTAGTGGGTTAAAGAATGAAAAGGAGACACTGGGCAGATCTGATATCCCACAGGGAACTCTTTGAGTGACCACAGCAACACAATGAACCCCCTGAAGGATGATGGGCCTTATAAGTGCTTTATGAAGCAGAAGAGTACAAAACACCAGAAAACAGGCTTAGAAAAGCTTTGGTTTAACTCCTTGTTGGTCAGCTGAAAGCTCAAGAAGGCATAGTCAACTATACAAAATGCATGCTTGATTACCATGCACCGTGAAAGGGACCACAAACCAGGGTCTCTAGTCTTAAACTATAGTAATAATAATGATTAATAAAGATTTTTTTAAAAATATAATATAGATTTGATAAAGGAGTTTCTTTTTTTTTACTACACATTAAATTCTGAATATATTGCAATAGGATTTTTTTTTTCTTTTTACCTGACAGTAACTTTTGATGATTTCATACTATTCCATTGTCAACTTTTACCTAAATGTCGTACGTTACACAGCATGAGCCATTTTACACGTTGTATCTTTAAACGCAAAAAAATGTACAGCCATAGGTCTTTAACTAGCATCTGTACACAACAAAGAGCAAACAAATAAAGATCAAAACAAAACACTATAATGAAAAACTAATGAATGTTGGGGTTAGGGTTATTTTAGGTGAAACAAAATGCATGATTCTATATTAAATGCATTATGAAATAGTCACATGGCTAGACATATTTTTTGTATTCCTATTACAGACACCTATTTTCTATTCAAAAGGTTGTCTGGTACTTTGGGATACTCTAAGCCAGTTGTATTGCAACATAGAATGCGTGTTGAAAGTTTGCCCTATGAACACCACGTAAATATTACGCAATCAACATGTTTTGAAAACACAGTTTTGAATAAAGTTAATGGCAGTCCCTTGGTTTATAAATGTAGTGTGAATATAGTAAAAGAGAGCTACACGCAAACTATGTAAAACATCAATTGCATACAATTCTGAAAATACAAAATATGTTTGTATGCTGCTTTGGGTTGTCATCCTAATGCACTAATGGACAGAATTATGCTTTGAGATTTTACAATTGAAAATATTTTATTTTCTATTTCATGCTTTGATTAAGCATTGAGCGTGGCACTACTATTTGTTTGTTTGTTTGTTTACCAAACAGGTTATTTTAAAAGTTGTAGGTTTCGACTACGCCACCATCAATTAAGGTGAGGGAAGTCTAATTACACTATGTAACACAATTTTTGTTCCTGGGTAGTAAGTGTTATTTCCTAATTGCTTATGCCTCAAAAGTATAAAAAATGGCTGATTCCCCACAAACTTTGCTTTTGTGACCAGGACAGTGATATTTTGAAATTTACCTATTTCCAATGAGAAAACGGGCGAATTTGTGTCTTCTTTGAGGTGCACCGAGTGAGCCACGCGAAGAGAATGGTACTTGTTACCATTATGGAGCAGCACGGCTTTGAGGCTCCTGGATGAGCTGTCAATGAAGAGGCGCCACTCATTCTGGTTACAGGCGATTCCAATTGCCTCGAACAGACTGGTCACATTGTGGCAGAAGCAGAGCCCATCTTGACGGGTGAAGAAGCTGGAAAAAGTTTGGTGACGCTTCCTCTGATCTGCAACTTGCACACTTTCATCCAACAAGTTCCCCTGCTTGAGCCTAGACGTCAAAAGCTCGGCATTGGACTTGGTGAGACCAAGATCTCTAATCAAGTCGTTGAGGTCTTTTTGGTTGGGGTAGTATGGGTTTCTCTCCTCAGCTCCACCTCTGAAATTGTCATCTGGATCTACAATGTCTTCCTCGCTCTCTGACTTGCTGCTCTCTTCTAAAGACGGCTGCTCTCTTTCCGGAGGAGTGGGTACGGAGAGCTCATGGCAGTGTGGCACCGGGGCGATGGATGAAGGAAGGTCCGGATACGTGATAGCAGGTGCATTCTTGCCAGTCCGACGTTTGGAAGGGTCCACCATGCAGAAGTAGCAGTTGCTTGAGTGGTCAGTGGGTTCCTGCCAAATTCTTGGGATAGTGAACTTCATGGCTCTCTTTTCCCCTCTGTACCATCCTACAAAAATACATTTATTTCACCCATGACTAATGTGTAAGAGATTCTCGCAACATTTTTCATATATGATATATTTTTTCAATAACATTGAAAATTGTAAAACATTTTAAAATTAAAAACTTTTACAATTTTAAAAATTAACAAATTTTATAACATAAAATTCCGAGCAACATCTTACCTTCCATCTTACCTTCTATCATAGCAAAATGCGTCTGCCGGATGCTTGCAGCCTCTTGATGCCATCTCAGAAAAATGCAGATATGTATCCACTTAGGCAGCTGGAACTAAACTGAACTGGTGGGCTTAAGGCCCCTGTATTTATACTACTATTTATATTACTGGAAAGTTCTAGAAAGTTCTAGAAGTTACTCCAAGTTTACTCAGCTCTGAATCTATCTGGAATGTTCTGGAAAATAGGTAAATTTCAAAATATCACTGTCCTGGTCACAAAAGCAAAGTTTGTGGGGAATAATAGCCATCTTCTATACTTTTGAGGCATAAGCAATTAGGAAATAACACTTACTACCCAGGAACCAAAAAAAAAAAAAAAAAATGTTACACGGTGTTATCTCCCGCGCAGGTGCCGGGCAGCAGTGTGGAGTAGTGGTTAGGGCTCTGGACTCTTGACCGGAGGGTTGTGGGTTCAATCCCCAGTGGGGGACACTGCTGTTGTACCGTTGAGCAAGGTACTTTACCTAGATTCCTCCAGTAAAAACCCAACTGTATAAATGGGTAATTGTATGTAAAAATAATGTGATATCTGTATAATGTGAAATAATGTATAATGTGATATCTTGTAACAATTGTAAGTTGCCCTGGACAAGGGCGTCTGCTAAGAAATAAATAATAAAATAGTAATTAACTGGACAGAAGATCAGTGACTAATAGGATGTACACAAAGCAGCAAGGAAACAGGAATAATTTTATTTTTTCCAAGTTCAAAAGATATAAAACACACACGTCAAAACAGTAAAGACCTTAACTCCAAAGTTTACAATTGAATGCAGTTAATATAATTAACAGCAATATGAATAATTTAATTTATGGAAAGTATTACATTTAAAACTGAAAAAGATATAATGAACTGAAAAAAAATAATGCACCGGTTTATTGTAAAATAAAAAGATTTAACAAAACACAAATACTTTTACAAACAAAACGGCGCGATGGCCAAAACAAACAGACAAACAGATAATACTTATAACAAGTATCGTGCTGGTTGTTCCAGCACGAGTAGCAATTGTTTTCTTTGTATTGGTTCTTACTTGTCTCTTTCCTCCTCTGGACAACCCAACCCATGCAGCCAAAGCTGCAGGTCTTTTAAATTATGGCAGAGGGATTAACTAGCTATTAATTATCTTATTAACCCCTTGGCCATAGTCTGCACGAGTTTAATACATCTGTGTGACTCTCAGATAATTCAATGATTACTAGCTGACAGTCACGCATTCTCACGAGGTATATAAAAACAATAACAAATAACAGAAGACGAGTTTGCGCCCGTCCTTCAAAACATAATACATAATAAAATACAAAATAATACATAATATTCACAGGGTGGGGAGTACCCCGTCACAGAATCATATTTTAATTATCTCTCGAGTCATGCAGTGACACCCACCTGTTTTATCCAAAACTATATTTCGTCAAAATAAATGCTGTAATAAGCTGTTGTATTATATTTGATTGCAGGAAGACCAAAAAGCCAAATAGCTGAATGCAGAATAAAACCAATCAGGCAGACCAATTTTCTTTTCAATTACGTCAAATCAAACCAAATTGAAAATATTTAGTTAGAATAGTCGATTTGAGGTTGGAAGCTATAAGAGCTAAATTACTGTAGGACTCAATAAAGCAAGAAACACATTTAGTTAGTTGAGTTGCATAAATTGGAATAGAAGCCAATTAGACTGAATAAGAAATGTACAAACCAGGGCAGTTAAACTGAAGAGAAATAGACCTGGATCAGTGGAAGTACTCAGGACTTCCATCTCAAATATTGAGGAACTGTCTGAACCAAGTTATTGGGAGCGGAACTGACTGTTTTGTCTTATTTTAGGGGCAAACTTGAGGGAGTTTAGTTTTAAGCTTAAACATAAATGGTACAACTTCAGAGTAGCAATCTGGGAAAACCACAGCCATGCATTTGACAGCTCACTCTCTTGCATTCATTTTGTAATAGAGTGACTTTTAAAAATAAATGCATATATTAGCCAAAGAAATCCAAAGGAATGTACCGTAAAAGTGAGCAGTTTCTGGATGACAAGACTAATCCTGACGTTTTCAAACATTTCCACTTTTAAGTCGGAAGTGGAGCGAGAGATACAGACGATGGGATTAACAATGCATGTATACATACATGCCAACAGTCCCTATATGGTCGGGACAGCCCTGACTTCCTAGCAAATGTCCTGCGTCCCAATGCATAGGAAGAAAGCCACGATATTTACCCATAGAAAAAAAATCATTTATCCTGCACAGTAGAGTTAGTGAAAACCACACGCTGTGCTCTTCATGTGGCTGACACATCTGCTGATCACTAACTAACATGTCTATTTTTACTACCATGATGGCCGTGTGGTGTTGAGTTCGGGGGATACTCTTGTATGATAATGAGTGTTTTTTGCGTATGCCTTCTCCCATGTGTATGGTGCGTATGACGACCCCCCTCCCCCCTCCGGGACGAGTGTCCCGCTGAACAGTTTCCAAATGTTAGCAAGTATGTGCAGTGATTAATTTGTAAATCGTGAGGTCCCGGAACACATAGTGAGCGCGAGAGGGGGGGTGTTCCGGGGGGCTCTGAAGTACCGGAACGCATGAGAAAAAAAGTGACAAAACCAATGTAGCCAGACAATGTAACTATAACCTGTGTTAAGGTGTCATCTTTAGCCTTGGCTACAATGCTTGCTGCCGCTAAATGGGCCTTGGTTCGGGCATGTTCAAAAACCTTTTTTCTTAGGGCTCTTTGTTGTTTTTTTTTACATCGGAGGCAGAGGACGTTACTGTACATTCCACCCACTCTTTTGCTAGTTTTATCCCTCCAGTCTTTTCCGGACCTAAGCTCCCTACCTTTTTGCATGTTGTACAGCCCAGCTTTGAATTTTGCATGACAAGCCAGGGGTTATACATTTGCTTTTTCTTGAACTGAGACTCCGTCAAAACTGCACCTGCTCCCGGCACTTTGTCGGTGGATGCACTGTCCTCCCTAGTGAAAATGAATCGAGTCACTAAAAATAATCGAACTGCCCATCACTAGTCCTCCCCGACCCCATCCCCCTCTCCCGCCGAGTCTGACTCATTAGTGGCCTACTAGCTACTGGAGGACGTGCCGGTGGTGATGCTGAACTGGCGGAATTAGCAGCGCAGACAGCGCTGCTAGCTAAGGCATCGCCATCAGTAGCAGTTTCCCCCTTCATTTTTGATTTGGCTTTCCTTTCCCACAACACGTTTCAAATTCAGTAGTGACGACTAGCCTAGGCTATGTGACGTGATTACGTAGGGACCTCTCACTAGCTGACCACCACTGTTTCAAGATCAGTTACTTACCTCGTCAGCCCACCCCATAACCTCTATGTACAAATAAGAGAGCAGGTCTGGAATCGGTGTGGCAGGATAGGATGCGCTTTTATGGGGGGCGGGAGAAATAACGAGGAGACAGAGGCAACTTTAACTCTGATCGCTTTTATTAGAATGTTTACAGTGCAAACAGTGGAAAAAATAATAAATCATGCCGCGAGAGGTACCGGATCCGGGCAAATTAGGTGCCAGAACGAAAAAGTCAAATCTGAGAGGTGCCGGATCCTTTTCCAGCAGGATCCGGCTCAAATTAAGCACTGAGTATGTGTATAGCATGAGCAACAACAGTTCTTTCAGCATGTTGAGCAAAGGTGTTTCACACATATATTTTGCTGATATTGATCAGTCTTGTTTTGGACCATGAACACAATAATCTGAGTGTGCAATTGGGCTTGAAATTTCGGGTTTCAGGGCGAAGGCCAAACCCGAATTTTTCAAATCCAAATATTTAAATAGCGCCCAAAGAGAATGCATAAACATAAGGATTTTCAGCACAGTGACCCCTTTAATGAACAGTGTGACAGGGCAGCTCTCTGGCACAATGAATCATAAGAAGCAGAAAGAGAGCTAGCACATGTAACATATGCATAGCTTGTCCCTTCTGTGATAGTCTTATATTCTTATTCATAATTATTTTCATTAAAACTTTACACAGTCAGAGAGTGTAAATAAGCTTGTTTGAATACACTTGCGTTTGACTTTGTGTCACTTAGAGATCCAAACTGAATAATGTATAAGGCCACTTCCTTCTGGAGTACCAAGACCTGAAGAGGGTCTGACACGGATGTGTGCGTGACTCCTCGAAAGGGGGAGGTCCCAAACTGAACTGCAGCGCATAAATGTTGTGCACGTGTCCGAGGTGCAAGCGTGCCAGAATTGCAGCTGTTGTACGGTGAAAGGATGGGACTGAGGCCGCAAGGCTTCAAGGCCCTTGCTGGGTCTGCTGAGGTTGGGGTGGAGCACTCTTAGGTAGTTGCCTAGGGCGATGGGCCTGGGCGATTGCCTCCTGGAATGCTGTTGCCCTGCGGATGAGCTCGGTTACCTACCACCGCTGTGTTTTGTAGGCCATGCCACAGGTCACCCAGTGGGGCCGAGGGCACCGGGACCATCCTTGTGACGGTGTGTGCCTGAGGAGCAGCGCGGCCACCTGCCGAGATGCCTCACATTCTCGGAGGAAGCACTGTAAGATTTCCTCCACAGTCGGTCTGAAGGTATGTCCCGGGGATATTGGCGTGTCCAACAATGCTGCCTTATCCTCGTCGTGCACCCTTGCCTGTGACAGCCACAGCTGTCTGCGAGCCACCACCAGGCTTGCCAGGCTCTGGCCCAGGGCTTGCCCTTGAAGAACGGAGATCTAAACCAGCGTATTCAAGAGGAGGCGAAGCTCAGTGGCCACCGGCTCTGGAAGCGAGGTACCTATGAGCAAGCCATCCAAATATGCGGTCAGGATGCCCGCCGTGTTAGGGTAACCTGTGCTTCCGCTGCTAGGCCCTCTTTAAATGCATCTCCATAACCCTGCACTGAGGGTTTGGGCACATTGGGTCTCTAGACAATACACCCACCGGCGGAGCCTCAACCAAGGCCGTGATGGTGGAGTCAACCGGAGGGAACCCTGCCAGGCCCAGCTTTTCAGCCGAGCACATGCAGGTTGCTGAGGAAAGATAGACGAAAAAGGCTGACAAGGAGTCACTGATTCCTTGAAAGCGGCAAGCCAGCTTTCAGCCTGAAAGGCAAGGGAACTGCAGTCGACTCAAGCTGTTTTTCAAAAAACGCTCAGATACCAACACAGAGGTTCTTAACTTACCGTCTTGAGCGGCAAAAAGAGACAGCTTCCGTGGAATGATGGTTTTAACCCCTAGATAGGCGGGACCGAGGATGTCATCCAGGAAGGGGCGTATCGGCATCTCTGGTATAGAGAGCTCAGTGAATACCTACCAATATGCAGGCATTTCCCATACGTAATGTTTTGGTGGTCATCTTCAATTTGCAAGGGAACTCTTGACACTTATGGTGTGACTTATAAATGTTTTTTAGTGTTTGTTTTTTTTTAGTTTTTTTTTTTAGCAGAAATACATAAGATGAAATTCAATGTTCAGGTATATGCACCAACTTCCACAGTTCAGCATAGTTTCAAAAGCATTAATTATAGTAATTATGAGACCAAAGAAGCAACTGATATGAAGCGTGATTAAAAAGATATGTGTAACAGTCCATCCTATTATTTAAATACATAATTTCCTCTTTAATTTTGAATTAATTGGAATAAATGTATGCCGCATTAGCGGCATAATATGTGCCCCTAATCTTTGACCATTGTATACAAAAAAAGATAACATTTCTTTTTTTTTTTCTTTTGCGGGTTAAAGTTAATTAAATTCCTTTTAAATATATTTTATAAAAAGTCTCACATTTTACCACTATTATGCCTTTGCACGTTAAAAGTCAGAAAAAAAGACCTTTTTTTTAAAAGAACTGAACTGTCAGCGAATTCAGGCAAAATTAATTATTTCAGCTTGATAAACCTTTTCATCTATTTGACTCCTTTTCCAGAAAAGCCAATTAATAATGTCAAACATGCTTTGCCTCTTGGGTCAGGCGAGTGCTGATGAGTCTGTTTACTGTAGAGGGGCTAGCAGAATGAGCTTCGTGTAAAAAATTCCTAATCATGCCACACCTGTCAAGCTCAGTCTCATTATCTGTGTACAGAGGGCAAACCTCATTTTGTCAGCAGTGGTTTTCGAAGAACTAACAACTGCCTTGGGAAGCATATAGGACTGTCGGCCAGTAGATGATTCACTTAATTACCAAATCACACCAGCAGAAGTGGATTTCTAATGAACTGCTCGAGACCGCCTGGGTCAATGCCAATGGATGGGGAACTCCATTACATGGATGGTTGAAACTGTTGGTGGTGGGGAGGGGAATGTCATATGCTGTCTTGAACAATGTTTTAATATGATCTAAGTTTGCTTTGTCTATGGTCTATATTTTGCATAAACTCTGTATACCTATATACTTTAAATAGCAATCTGGGATTTTTTTTTCAGTAACTTTAACCAAAACTACTTCACCATCCTTATATCCAATCCCAAGTCAGGGAGGGAGGGGCAGAGGCTTCAGTGCAGATTGGTACACGTACAGTACATTGCAATAATTTTGCTTCCCCACTTCACTTCCCAAAAATCAGACTTCAGTAATCTTTTCAGAAAATATGATCTGTGGAGAACCAACAACAGAGAATCATACCCACCCCCAGTGGTTCGTCATTCCTAGAAAATTAACAGCAGTTGGGGTGCTCCTCTTGTGAGACTCTTTTGCCTAAGCTTGAACAGTGAGTGGATATCTAATGAGGATTACCAAGATATAGTGAGCAAGCAGTGCGACTCTCAAGCACCACAGACTATGCTGGTTGAATATGTGTTTGATTCACTTGTACAAATTCTATGTGCAATCCATGTCCGTGATTTCTGAGCATGTGGGATTAACCAAGCCTCAGGTGTTCAGCTTAACCACGAAAACGCATTTGAGTCTTTTATCTCAGATGACTCAACTGCAGCAGGACGCTGAACCCAACCAAAGGCATGCATGCTAACCACTGAGCTGTTGGTTTGATTGATTTTCACTATGTTTTTTAAAAAAATCTCAACTCATCATCTGAAGCACATTTGATCTTGACATCAATCATTTGCTTACTTCTTATATATCATTATTCTTAGCAAATGTTTAAATTCCAATTGCCTGCAGTATCATGCTACTGCACCAAATCTAATTACAGGACATTGGCTCAAGTCAGCATTTGCTTTGTATACTTCCTAAAACAGTGAAACCGAAAAAAAAAACTGCTTGGATTGTTTTCTTGTTAATATTTTTTAAATACTTTATAAAAGATATATTTAGAAGTATGTTATATTGCTTCAAATTACAAGAAGCTCCAAAAAAAGATATGTTTCACGGTTAATTATGTGCAAAAATGAAATGACAACCGAATACCTCTATAAGCAAATAACTTTCTTCAGAAAAAATGCTGATAATCCCCGACAAGTTAATCAAGACGTACTCTGTTTGTGCTGCCACTAAATAACTTATCCAAATATCAAAGCTTTCATTTTCAATGTTAGCCTTTGCCTGTGTGTGATATACTTATAGAAACCATGTGAAACAAACTGACATTAAACTCATCGGCTCCTTCTAACTTTTCCACTCAAAGCACTCAAATTTCATTTAGAAAACACACTCGCAAGGGATTCAGTATTTCTGCAAATGCACACAGATTAGGGGTTTATCAGGTTATATTTTAATAAATATCCACAGCTTCAAATAATATAATTTCATTTACTACACTAATTAATATTGCATTCCTTATTGTTCATAAATAGTCCAATTATTGAATCATCCCATAACTTTGAAGCCATCTGTACAAAGATTAATTTCCCAGTCCTTCTTTCTTTTAAAAACATTAACCCGCATTCTTTTTTTCCATATGGAGTGATAAACAACCCATTAAAATGAAAAAATGAAAAGCACTATTAGAAACATATTAACTGATTTGGGTGCTGGCTGGCAGCACAAGAATCATTTTCACGTCAATTGTGCAAAACATGTGTGTGGTGGACAACTTTCAGTGACACCTGCAATGAAACGCTCAACTCATTTCACTTTTGACCTTGGCTGAATTCAAGCCTAGGCCTAATGAGGTGATAAGGTAGTGCATTAACTCACTGAAGAACATACTCCTTTGGTTTTTAGTTTTGTATTCCCCTTCTGTTATTTTCCATTCTCCACCTGAACTCTTTATCAAGAATTCCAATCCAACAGGAAATGCAATACTGTGGAAACAGACGAATGGAAGGAGCATCCACACAAACTGAATTTGCCTCCATATAGCCTGCAGTTCCGAACGCATGTTGTAATGACATGGGGAAGGCAGTGTTTTCAAGGACAGACCACTCCTGTGCAAAGTTGAGCACATCTTGTTGTTACAGCAATAGTTAGTCTGTCTTCAATTGTGTTCTGTGTTACTCATTTTCAAATTTTAAATGGACATATACAGTATGATTTGTATGGAATAGAAATAACCTTGCTCCACCCACAGACACAGGTATTCATTTTAATCATATTTAAACTGTACTTTGCTTTGGTGATGTCTGTGTGTTTCTGTGTTGTTCAAACTCTTATCTTGTGCCACATAGATACTGACCCATTGCTTTCCAAACCTCCAAGGGGTGGATTTGCCCCACTTTCTACTTTCCCATATACGTCTGATAACGATAAGAAGGGTAAGGTGAGACCAAATTGACCTGCAGACACTGGAAAGTGATTTGTTTTGGAGCTCTGGGACATTGCTAAGATTTCAATTTAAAGCATCAGCCAATGCAATTCATTTATAAAGTTAGCATGATTATAAATCCTTCTAATTAATCTCAGAAACACAATTTGCTCTTTGATATTGCTCCCATGAGCCTAGTACATTTTCCAGGCAGTAGTAAATCTAACCCCATATGTGCAGATGTCTGTTCCTCAGCTACAGATTTTTTTTCTTTTTTTTTGCATTTTTTTACAGTTGGGAATACCAGCGCTCACAGCACTGAGTGAGGGCCGATGTTTCTGAAATAAATGCAGGAGTTTATTATCTTAATTAGTCATTTATTGGAGCAGGGGTGGTTATTGTTTCTATAAATATGTTACATCTTCATCTCGGTTTCTGTGTAACCCAAAATAAATCTTCTATATGCAGTATAATACTTCTGTTTACTACTACAAACTGTAAATAACAATGTATAAATGGAAACACATTTTCATTATTTTGGAATAATGAAAACTTGTTCTTATATAGAGCACTGTCTTACTATCCAGTGTCTGTTTCATATGGTCTTTGGGAATTCAAAACCTCAAAATAGATGTCATTGCCAAATGTGGTTGCATTGTGATGTGGACTCCTGAGTTCTGGAACGTCAGCTGAATTCACTTGATTTGTTGAAAATAACAAAGGGATATAAATTGCACTCCAACACTGAGTTTGCACTAGAGTCCCTGCGTTGCCTAACTTGTTATTTTAATGATTGCTGATGTTTCAGGTGGTTTAATAACCTATTTATACCCATAGTTTAGTTAACAGGGTTATTCTATCTTTATTGCAGTTTATGATTGAAAACAGAACACTGCATGAAAAAAAACAAAACTTTTAAGTTATTTATATTCTTACAGAGTTTCTTTTTTCTTCTGGTAAACAATATTTCTGTGCATATGGTAATGTTTTAGAGTCATATTTACCAAGAACAGTGTATCCGCCAACAAACATGCTTGAGTTTGCACAATAATAGAATCTTCTGGAGGAAAATGTAATTGACATAAATACATATTTTCCTCCACTTGGATCACTGTAAAAAGGTTTTCCAAAGTTTCCAGATTAGACCTTTTCAATATAATTGGTGAAAATTGACAACCATCAAGCCTTTGGGATTAGTAAAGCTCCGATAATGTTATTCTAGTTGCACAGTTTACAAAATAAGGAGGATTATTTTCTACACTGATTATTTTTTATTGGTAACAAAGACAAATAAGGACATCGCATTTTAAATACAGATAGAGACAGCTTTCAAAAGATATCGCCACGGACATAAATGGAATACCTAATGTGATCGAGATCATTGACATGGATTTTGCCTGACATATTTGTAATGTTGTCAGACTCCCCCTACACTGTATGTACAGTGTACACTCTCACCGTCACACGTCTGTATGCACATATTATAACATCTTCTTATAGTATTGTAAGTGTTCGAAGGCTACTTCTAGTCATGTTGAGTTTATTTATCACGGAAACGAGCAAACAGTACCAGAGAAAATGCACGATTAGAGGAATTCACCAAACAATTAACTATAAACAAATTGTGTATTGGGTTAGGGAGTTCTAATTTTAAAAGCTTAATAAATGTACAATGAAGTGTTAACTAACAACTACACACCCCCAATGGCACTCCAAACGTATTTATTAATAGCCTACAATCGCACTTACTAAAATACATACAAAAGCAGATGTCAACATAAGAAAATAAATTCCAACCAATATAGATAGATGGCTTACCCCCCACCCCATCCAAAAATATATATTTTTTAAATCTGTGTCATCCCACAAGCCAGATAATCATAAATCAGCCTTGTATATGTGACGTTATCTAAATAAATGTACATTCTGCATGCGCAATTTTAAATGAAGTTTACAGATTATACAAAAAATAGTTATTTTTTATTTCATTTCCATTTGGCTGCTGCTCGCAGGTGAGAGAGCCGTCTTGCTGTACGCTAGTAGTTTCCGTAACAGCGAATTATGCTTCCATTAATTTTTCTTGATCTCGTTAACATGCATTTTGATAAACGAGTTCCCCTTATTTAGTCGTTGAGACAGGAAGTGATGTATGTGACCTGCGACAATTAAGCTTTTTAACGAGAAATGCGTTCATTAAAGACCTAATTGATTCAATTTCAAAGCATCAACGGATTGATTTAATTAACACATTTTGTTTGAAAATCACTTGCTACTAAAGCTCCCATTACTACACCACAAGTTCGATACAATAACACTAGTTTTTGAAAATCCTGCCCAAGCAGTTTTAATGAAGATCACAATTTTAGGTACCATAATCTTCAGAATATAACTTGCATGAAATCATTATTACTTACATCCCTTGTATAATGCTTCGGACCTATATAACAATCCTAGTACCACAGCATACTATATGTAATACTTTGCGCCTTGTATATAGCACTGAAGTCATTAATTGCACTCTATTAAATTCTACTAAAATGTGTAAAAGTGTGCGTGTAATACTCTGAACATTACAGTATGTAAACAGTTGACTGTGTGTGACTTCTGTACCTGTATACATGTGTACAACTATTTCATCAATGTGAATGCTTTAATGTTTGGTTGATGAATGAATTTTAATTCATAACATGTCAGGTTTAATAATTCATGACAGTGAAGTGGCATTCTGATACAGTGAATCACCACTGCGTTGACTTTGAGATATTCTATTGTACCACATTAACTGTGAACATAAAAACAGTTTATTTGTTTTGCATTTTATTTGTTCAAACTATTTTCCCTAGAGCCGCTGGTACAGCCAAAATCATTATTTCAAGATGACTGTTGCAAAATGACAAATGGCCATCAGAAGCTGCAGTGGGTTTGCTGCCAGCAATGTATCCCATGTAATCAGTGTGGAAGAAACTTCACTTTCTCATGATGGGAATTCCTTTAGGTAGAGCTTCAACCTCCAGTATCAGCACTGTAATAAGAAAACACACGTAAAAGCCAAATGTTATAGTACAATACCACAAAACAAACAACCCATATTCTTCCTCAAGTTGGTTCAATCAGCTGGTTTCTCTTTCTTTACATTTCTCATTTGACCAAGTTATGATTGGCCATGACTTTTCACAGTCATCTGGATTTCATATCCAAGCTTGTCTTAGGATCAGTACCTTTTACATTCTATTAGTGGCCAAACCACAATGTTCTTCTTTTCTTAATTATCTTGAAACATCTTCATGAAATTCTTAATCTTCTTGTCTCTATCTGGGATTTGATATCTCCTGACTTTCTCCATTGCTCTGTTAACATCGTTATGGTTTCAAAGCCGCTATAAACGGTGACAGGAGCATTGCTCATTTGCAAGTGGATTCCAATTTCCTGGCCAAGAGCGCACACTATGAGCTGCATAAAAAGTTTGGATTTATTTGCTGCCCTGACAGTTTTAAAATTCTATCCCATATTAGCAACAGCAAGAAAAAAAAAATCTTATGATTTTACCATTTAAAAAAAACAAATAAATCCTCATACTTGTGCCAGCACTTTTGTCTTGCCAAAATATCCCTGAGATGTGAGCCTGTTCTCAGAGATAGAATGAAAGACTAGGAAATAATTTTAAGAATAGATAGTTTTCTACTCAGGGGATAATGCTAATGTCCTTGTTGGAAAATACACATGGTCTTCTTGATATTTGAATACAAACCTATTCCTTAGGAACCTGGCTATATTATTGTTGAATATCAAATGCAGGCACATCAAATATCATTTAAAGTGCTGTGCTGATTCACTTTTCAGTCAGCGATACTCTTGATTTAAAGCCAGCTTTGTATGATGACTGAAGGCTGTAATCGCTTATGCATCAACCCAATCATTGGATACACACTGAAGTGGTGGAGTCATTGCGACTCCAGCTCTTTCATCGTACAACGGCTTACCAGCAATGCCAAAAAACACATCTCAGCTTTTCATTCTGTGTGTTTCAAAAACGAATAGGATGTAATGTCGGCAAATCAATTCCATAAGTATTTGAGTTACAGTACTAGTATTAATGTTAATTACGTATAAAAAGCTCAATTTAAGGATGCATTTTTGTAAAGTTTATATAATGAAAAAGCTTGATTGACTTGCATATATATGATTCCAGATCTATAATTAATATTATTATTAGCCCAAAAAGTCCTTCCTAAGCATTATTTGATCTGGTGAAGAAGATTTTCTTGAAAACATCCAACATTCCAAATTCTGTTATTTTCCATTACCAAACCAAAATATTGTTTTCCATTACCAAACCAAAATATTGTTTATCATATATATATATATATATATATATATATATATATATATATATATATATATATATATATATATAGGGAGTTTGGAAATTAAAAACAATACTATAAATAATGTTGCTTCTTTACTGCTAAAAAAATCAAGAAGGGAGACCTGTTTTGTTTGAAATCCCCTTTAAAAGTGTACAGTGGAAATATCACACAACTGACCACACATTTTACCAAATGAATCAACAATTCATTTTTAAATCCTTGGTAAAGACCTAATCACATAGATTAGGCCTTTGTTTCCTGGGTCCGATAGTCCGCTAATATCTGCTATGAAGCTCCTGCATAGAGACGACGCTTCACGCTTCACAGTGCCCATCTTCAGTTCTCTTGAGCTGTCGTGGGAGTTGCTACAGTATAGAACATAATTGAGCATTCAAAATTGAGTA
This sequence comes from Acipenser ruthenus, assembly GCF_902713425.1. Taxonomy (NCBI): domain Eukaryota; kingdom Metazoa; phylum Chordata; class Actinopteri; order Acipenseriformes; family Acipenseridae; genus Acipenser; species Acipenser ruthenus. The sequence continues at coordinate 38,471,736 of NC_081199.1, read as the reverse complement.
CAAAATATTGGGCACTATAAAATGAAAAACAAGCAAAGGTTTTTGGTACAGTATAAACATTTTGTTTTGCATAAAAGAGTAGTGTTTTCCTGTGATTTACTTTTTTGTCATTATGCTCTTTAAAAATCCTCTGACATCTGACATGAAACAGCAGTCTGTATATACAGCTCTGAAACAAAAACACATTGGAAATGTGAAAAAAAACACCAAGTTATCAAAAGTTCCCAGCCATTTAAAGTGGAGATATCAAAAACACAAGCCAGGGTTCAAGAAACCATCGGGGCAACCTTGCCCAGCACAAAGCAAATAGGCACAAAAAAATCCAATGGGGGCCAAGGTTACCCCAACTGTTTCTTCTAACTTGTATCAAAAACACAAGCTAAGTTAGAAGAAACAATTGGGGCAACCTTTGCCAGCACCAAGCAAATAGGCACAACTGTAAAAGCGGTGGAGGTCAAGGTTGCCCCAGTTGTTTCTACTAACTTGGCTTGTGTTTTGATGCAAAAGTATGTACCTTATGTGGAATGAAAGTGTCATTCATATCAACTAAATTTTTTCACATTAAAAATGTGTTGTACACATAAATAAAATACTTTTTTTTCCAATAGAAACCCTGTGTGGGAATCAAACCCAAGACATGCTTCCAATGCAGCTTGCAATGCAGACACCCTAGCTTTCACAACACATAGTTTGTACTTCCATTTCACAACATTTGCAAGTATAGCAGTAAAGTTACAGTTTAAAATAAGTAACAAGACTAACAAGATTTTGTAAATAATGATTATGTATTATCCCGATTGTATTGAAAGCTTTCATCTGATTTTGCAAACTATCATAATAAGCTTTGATCTGTTCATTTAGTATATTGTAACGTTTTCATGTTTAGGAAGTAGTACTCAGGGAGATGGTGTTGAATTCTCAAAATGTTTGTTTTATCTGAAACTACAGAGAATTCCTGTCAGAGGCCTGAATTCATGGCACCAAAATAATAACGTTTTAGTCTTGGCACTTTCACTGCATATTCTCTCCGGTCACAGCTCACACCCTCGCTCAGTCGCACCCACAGTTTCTCATTCAAGTTCAGCTCTGGACTGTCTCCCGTCCCCAGGCTCATGCACTCCCTTATTATATAACCTCCCGTCGTTTCCCACCACTGTCCGGCTCATCAACCAGTCACATCCATGCTCTGCAACCCCTGAAAACAGCAACACACATTCTCCCCACTCACTCACTCACTCCCCCTTCCCATGCTAAGTAACAGCGTGACCCGTTCCCCTTACAATACATATGTTACATATAAAGACAGACGAGACAAACTGAACAGACAACAAGTCCTGCAACAAAGCAATTGTCTGGGTCGTTACAATATATTTTTTAATTTGAAAGTAAAAATATATGAAAGCATGATGACAAATCTTCACTAATATACAACTGAACAAGAACTGTTGAGTATTTATTTTCGTTTCATACAGTATTAAATGGCAGAGTTTATATGACAGTGAAAAATAAATAAATAAATATCAAGATAGATAAAGAAATAAATAAATGTCTATGTATTGATTTATGTATTCATTTATTTCAATATTTATTAATGTTTTATTTTTACTAAATGTACAGGCTATCCTTCAGCATACCTAATTCTCAGAAAAATTAACATTCCTTTTTGTCCAGTGGGGACCACAAATAGTGTTACTCTCATCAACCAGTATCGAGAGGAACCGTACTTCCTTGCACCAATAGGGACCACAGTGAGCGTTACACTGACAGGAAACCAATATTTTTCAGAGCTCAGAATGATGATTCTCAGAATGATGAATCTCAGAATGATGATGATAATGATTATGATGGTGATGGTGATGGTGATGATGATGATGATGATGATGAAGATTATGACTCAAAAAATCTCCAAAATATAAGTCCTGAGAATTCTCAGCTGGCTGACTTCATCTTTCAAAAAACTGCTTGTCTCAACTAACCATGTAGCATTGACAGTAACACAACACGCTTGCAAACTGAAGGTTATAGTTTCATCAAATCCCACGCATGCCAGACCTTTTTTTATATTTATATAAAACACGACTTTCTTGCAGGCAAATGTGCCATTTTAAAACATAAATAATATAAATGATATAGACGTCACAATAAGTGCGTTCCCTAGTATACTTCCATGTTGACAAAACAAGTTAATTGTTATTAAACTCAGATGCCCTGTAATATACATATGCATGGATAAGTGCCTGGAGTCTGCAAAAAAATACATTGGGAGAAAAAAAAGGAGAAGGACATTTTTACCTTACTTTGGCGACTTATTTCTCTTACTGTATGACAGGTATTGACTTTTTTTCTACATTTCACCTAAGAGTGTTGGGAAATACAAATTAAAAGTGAAATGGTGCTTTTGGCTGATTTATTTTTGCTGTGCCAATACCCTGAAAACACGTAAACTATCCTTGCTGTATAGAGAGTCTGGCAGTTCTAGTGCTTCACTGATAACCTGGCGCGAGGAACTACCGTTCCTCTCAATCAAAACAAACTGCACGGTAGCATGACCCATCTACAACATCAACTGTGCAAGCATAGACATCACCATACCTCATGGCCCCTCATTCCATGTCATCTGTAAGGCTATGATTTATTAATTCTAGACATGGTAATAGCAAATTATTAAGTCAAGGCATTTTTTTGCTGCAAGATCTGACATGATTTCACTGATAAGCACTTCGTACAAAGCTGAAAAATGAAGAAAGCAAAAAAACCAAACAAGCTTTTTGGTTGTTTTGTAAATTTCCATTTTATGCTGAAAAAAGATTTGTTGTTCTGTCAATTGCTGTTCTTTTTGCGGTGCATATATCAACTAAATACATAGTCCTTGATTTCTTTCTGTCACTTATCTAAATCTAACAATCCAGTGGGAGACCCTTTTTGTAACCAGCAATATTTCATGTTCTTAATTATTTTGTATTTTTTCTCTCTGTCTGAGATGTTTGCCAGAAAAAGAGCATGGCATGTAAATCAGTCCAAAATGCATTGCAGCTTTCTTTACATGACATCTGGAATATAAGATTTGAATAAGACTTTTAAAAAAGGATTCAAAATACTTCTTGCATTCATCCCATTAACCTGTTTCAACTTAGCTTTGCTTTTATAATTCTTTGGATCGTGAAGCGAACAAGTGGCACTTGTAAATCTGTTTCACAAGAATACTCCCTGGCTTCAGGTTTAAGGAATTATGAGATATGTCAACAGCTCACTTTATGGTCTTTTATTGAATAGTTGGTGCTAGAGCAATGAAGCAAACTAGAAAGAATGGGCTCTGTAATGTATATGCTACAGAAAGCAATTACTTTATGTCCTGTAAGCACCACATGAAAAGCACTGTAGGCAAGTGCGGAACACCACATGTGTTGGTCTTTGATGTTTACATAATAGACCTGGGTCCCAACTCACAAACAATCTGTGGATTTTGATGGAAAAACTAAAAGGTTTTTTTTTTTTTTTTTAAGACTGGACTTACCTCAGCAGACTGCTTTTTGGAGAGCACAAACTGAAATGCAGATTCACTTTAGACTATTATTATTTTTATATCTACATGAGTATCTTGTTCTGTAATTTCAAAGAATAGAATTTGAAACTATTAGTGCAAATGCAAGTCATTTCAAGTTCCGTAAATAAGGGGACACATTGGTAGGCATAAAACTGGAGTACAGTGATACCCTGTTAATATTAATCTATATATCTTCATTTTGATCACATAAAGCAACTGATTCAATAAAGCATTTTGTACTGCATTGGTTTTCACTGTTTTATGGTACCTAGTCAAACAAACATATTTACACATATTCCTATTACAAAATCTGAATGTTAAAGTGCTTATAAAAAAGATGGCTTGCACTGATGGCTTGCACTGAAGAGGTAATGGGCTCGCCCCAGGTTCGGCTGCCGGAGCGGGGTTGAAGCGAAGCTGAAGCATCTTGTCTTCCGGAGAAAGCTGCAGCTCCTCTCGCAGCAAAAAAGTAAATACATTAGGATAGATACATTAAGATAACCAATAAGCCTAATATTTATTTATTTATAAAACAAATGCTGAATAAGATGTCTGTGTTATAAAGTGCCAGCGCAGCTTTTCTTCAGTTCAGATACTGTATCAAAAGGGAGAGAGAAATGGAAGTTAGACTGAGAAGTTGTTTATAATTTGAACAACACCGGTACTGTATTTACTCTAGGAATATTCCATGAATCTAGTATAGGGAATTGGGGGACATGTTCCGAGGCTATAATCGAGAGCCTTATAGCGAGGGAGCTCTGTTTATATATATATATATATATATATATATATATATATATATATACAGTATATAGAATCATGTGTTTTAAAAATAAATAACTTAACGACAAACAGCTGGAAGGTCACATTATAAAACCTAGGTTGATCAAAGGAGGTGCTAGATAAAAAGCATTCCAATGGTCCCTGCCAACTTGTCATTTTAAAAACTGGTCCTGGCTAGGATGCAGATTCCTCAGCATGCTGCACACTCACCTATGGGTTAGAAGATCACAGATAACCTGAACCTACTTTATCTACCAACACCCCATCACAGGGTGAGCCTTTCACAGTGCCAGTATTAGACATAAATATATAACTATAACATGAAGGATCCCATACCACAAATCAAACAACAGCACAGTTCCCTGGCTAAAACCTCTCTAGAGAATCTCCAATAATAGAGAATGCATCTTTTGAAAAAGGTACCTCTTCTGCAATATTTTAACAAAGCAGATGACTTCCACATAAAGTCGTCACTTCAGCTCTCACTTGTTATGTCTATATTATTTACATGGCATGGGCTTACAAAAACCAGTGGTGCATCCACATTTTTGGCTTTTTATACAACAAGAGTTGAGAGATCTAACGTTGAATAACTGGGTTTCAACACTGCTGAGCAGATCACACACTTGCATTCATTCAAATCCAATGACCCCCCCCCCCCCCCCCCCCGACACACACACACACACACACACATACACATATGTGGTAGATCTCTGCCTGGAAGAAATGTGTTGGGGATTGACAGCCACAAGTGTAATTCATTTTTTGTTAAAGTTAATTGTCACCTGTAGCAGGTATTTAAACAGAGAGAAATGTTTGTTTGGGGCAGTCTCCAGTCTTCATCCATATATATATATGTTAGATAGATGTTTAATTTGTACAATAATAATAAGAAAAAATAGTAAGGCCCTACCTAAACAAGTTCAATACTATCTGAATATGAGGCAGGCTAAGCCTGTTCCCTTGTCAGCAAAACCAGCAAAAATCCAGAGTCATAATCCAAATACCTCCTCGTTTAGCAGTAAATTGATACCAAATAATTTTCTTTGCTCACTCTCCCACTCGCCAACCAAACTCCTTACTTTCCCCTTGCCAAACACTCATAAATACAGAGCTTTTAAATGGTAATCAATTACGTTGTTAAAACAATTTCTTTGTTTAACATCCAGTTTGAGTTTTTATTGACCAATCCTTTACAATATATATATATATATATATATATATATATATATATATATATATATATATATATACACAGTTGTTGTCAAATGTTTACATACCCCAATGTAAATGTATAATTTCTAGAAATTTCTCGAAAACAAATAATTACAGGAAAAATCTTTTGTAGCAAAAGTTTTGTTTTTTGTGGATGAGGAAAAAAAGTTACAAGAAATCGATTTCTACAATTATTTATTTCAGCAATTTCTTTGCAAAACTCCAAAAATGCTAATTCAAAAGTATTCACAAGGAAAATTAAATTAAATTAAATAGCTGAAATCTAACCTCTTTTAAATGATTAGGATATTTGTCAATGAGCTTTTGGCATGATTCTTTAGTGATTTTTGACCATTCTTCAACACAAAATTGTTCCAGTTCATTCAAATTCCGAGGACTTCTCTTGTGCACAGCCTTCTTCAACTCATACCAAAGATTCTCAACCGGATTTAGATTGGTACTTTGACTAGGCCATTCCAGGACCTTGATTTTTTTCTTCTTTAACCATTCTGAAGTAGATTTTGATGTGCGCTTGGATCGTGGTCGTGTTGGAACGTTCAGTTGCGCTTTGAACCCATTTTTGCAGTGGAGGGTTTCAGATGATTGGCCAACCTGTGACCATTGAAACCTTCACCATGCAATATTCGACCTATGCTTAAACGGAAACCTCAGTCCCACTTGCAGCCAATTCACTTTGAATATCTTTGGCAGTCAATCTCGGATTGTTGTTGTTCTTGGTGAAAGAACCTTCTTTCTTCTAGACCGAGGGAGTGTTGTGACAGTACCATGAGTCTTGTACTTCTTGATAACAAAAACGTAAGTTGAAATTGGGATACTCAAATGCTTGGAAATCTTCTTGTATCCTTCTCCAGCTTTATGACAATTAATATTTTTCTGCCTAAAGTCTTCAGATGGCGCTTTACTTTTTCCCATATTGACTTATTGGTAATGACAGCAATCATCCAATGCCTAACCCTTTTATACTGTCCATGAATGTTCACCTACAATCCAGCATTTTCAAGACTTTTCTAAAATTAAGTTCTGCATTATCATACTGAAATTTCTAGCACCTTGTAGACAATACTATCATATGTCAATACTGTCAAAGGGTATGAATACTTTTGAGTAAGCATTTTTGGAGTTTTGCTAAAAAAAACTGCTGAAATAAATAATTGTAGAAAGCTATTTCTTGTAACTTTTTTCCTCATCCACAAAAATGAAACCTTTGCTACAAAATATTTTTCCTATAATTATTTGTTTTCAAGAAATTTCTAGAAATTATAAATTTCCATTGTTGTATGTAAACCTTTGATGACAACTATATATATATATCCCTAAATTACTGGTGGCGCACGCACTAAACAGGTCACTCAGATGCTGAATTAAATACAACAATTACGTTCAATACCAGATTCGTGTCTTTTATTTAAAGAACTGCACACATTGGAGGGATGTATTAAAATGGATGTGCGTCTGGGCGGATATAGGATTCGGATTCGGTTCACTGAACCCTAAGTATTCGGCCGAATCCAAACCCTGCTCAAAAAGTAGGTATTCGGGCTGAATCCGAAACCGAATCCTGGATTCGGTTATATATATACTCTATATTGCACGTAGTTAAAATATATTTAGGGAAGTTGTAGCCAGTCTAGAATCTAAACCGTATGATATAATGGAGTGTCTTTTATTTGCATTTAATAAACATGATAAAAAGAAAATGTCATCAACTTTACTTTGGACTTATCAAAATTTCCAAACCTGAAGAGAGAGCTTTGTGATATTTCTAGTTTGGAAAATGATCTGCCACAAATATCCCTGCCTCTGGAAGGTCTGTGTACCTCATAAATGTGCTAAACCCATTATGTACTCAGAAAGTGCTTGACATAACATTCACACAGCCAAGTAGTTTCCACTTAGTTAACTTCCACACTGGTGCACATTACCTGCATTCCCTTATGTCATCATCACTAGGCATATGACATTGATATACCCTGCATTTCCTTTGCTGAGTTGCTTTGTTTTTTAAATGACTTGTGTCATCTTTACTTTCTTGAACAGTAGCATTGCAGAGTAGAGGCAAGCAGTGTGTGCACCCCTCCCCCCACTGGAGCTGACTAACTCCCTTAAAATGAATCATAATTCTTGACTTTACGGCCCCATACTTCCTACATTTGCATAAAGGAAATCTCTCCCTTCAAAATTGTAACTATTCACCCATGACGCCTAACACAGAATATCCGCGTGCTGCTTTTAATCAGTCAAAATTACCCTGCAGTTTGGATTTATAAACAGCTTTAAGGCTGAATTTGTTTGTCAAAACATACAATTCATGCTATTTAATTTTGCCAGAACATAATTATTTATGGTATTTCTACCACTTTAACACAGAGAATAATATAGTGCTGGTAAAATCACAGTACTTGATGGTTCAGATGTTTTGGGCTGTTTTCTGTGCTGCTGTAGTTTGGACCTTAGAGATGATGCTGTGCTTTCTCTAACTCATAGCACTGATTTCCTGTGACTCTGTTATATTAATGGTTTATTAATTAGGTTGACTAAATGTCCTGCTATCAGGTTGATGCCCTTTTTGCAGGGCTGGTTGACAAATTACCTGAAACAAAAGCTTTAAAAGCTTCACAATGTTGCATTTGGCATTTAAAAGGTGTAGCATAAAAAATGTTTTATTAAAAAAAAAAAAAAAAAAAAAAAGTGAACATATGAACATTTCATGTATTCCTTTTGTTGTTGTAAAATAGCAGTATATAAAACTATATTTGACAGCTACACAATTCAGGGTTTAAGGATACCAGAATCAACAGTGGTATATTGCAAAAGTAAACCCAATTTAATTTGTTTCCTGTGAGGGAATTCCCATATTTCCTAAATTTTAACAAGAGTTTGCCTTGAGTAAACTAAGAGTTCTATTCATTTCCTCAAAGGATTAGAGGACTAACTGAGAAATAGAGGTCCCTGACTGCCTTAATCGTCATACAAACTGGTGTTAAAGTATGACCTTTCACCCTTTAGTTTTCACGGATTATGGGTTCTTTTATGTCTATGCCTGGTAACTAATCCAGCACTTTCACTTAATGTTAAATAAGCGTTTCCTGATTTATCTTTTAATTCTAGTCAACACAATGAAACTTTAACCTTTATCTTAGGATTTCCATGCTTTCCAATCTTAGCCAGTCAAACAAAACTACTGACAGCAAGGAGTGAAAATGAAAGAAATTAAAAGCTACTGCTGTTTGTTGTCACTATACGTAAAACAAAAAAACAAAAAAAAAACATAGGCATTCTTCAATTTTTAAATGGCATTATTAAATACATACATAAAGGTAAATAAATGTGCATACATTAATCAAATACAAGGTATGATTCAACTGATGTATTATTGATGTGTTAATTGAATCAAAATAGATATTATTCCATGTTTGCTCCTTTCTTGCCTGGATTTATTTAAACAGAAGTACCCTTTATTTAATAAGAGTACATATTTCATTTAAATAACAATAAGAATGAATGCAGTATTAATCTCAGATAGTTCTATTTTACTGATGTAATTCTTTCTGATAGCACTTATTTATTTAAGTGTTTGTTTATTTTGTGCTATAAAGATTCTTATTATTTTTACATTTTAAAATATGCCTTTTTATTATTATTGTATCTATTTTTCATTATTATCTTTAAGTTCTCTTTTTACAGCTTTCTGCAAAGTTTCCTCTAAAAATAAATCTGTGTCATGCTTTATTGGATAGCGGTCATGCTGGCAAGTTTATTCCCATCACCCTCATTTACAAGTTTAATGAGGATATATTTTGTTGCCAATGCCACCAGCTAACCAGGTGCTTTATCATCATCTCCCGAAACAGTATACTGATAAGTATGCGAACCAAAATCAGACAAAGTTTTACATTATTGATAGAATATTGGCCTCTATCATTTAGTAACGGTACATAGCTTTAAACCAGTTCCATTGCTATCACATTCCTTATGATTCACTGTACATGGCATTTCTAAAACCAGCTGCTAAGACTTTTTAAAAGCAACTGCAATAAAAAAAAAGCTCTTTGATGGCCTTAGAGGTATGTCTTTCCTGTTAAACACATTATGGACTTGTCTCCTCATAAACCTTGCTCTTCCTTGCTTGCACATGTGAAAACAAGAAGGTGGAAATGTACTGTATTCAAACCCTTTGCAGCCTCACATTGACTGATAACTGTGTTACACTTGCTGCTATGCCACCAACTGGAACAATCGTCTGTGGGCAATATGGTTATTGTTTGTGGGATATTTGAGCAGCTACATTTTTAAATTACAAATAACAATTTGCATATGTGCATAAATATTAAAATGTGTGGTTCCCCAGGAGAATGTTTGTAGCACTGTGTTTAGGGTTAGTGATTAATTTGTTCTACAGTATCTATGAAACCAGACACAATTCAAATCTTAGTAAAAATACAATCTTTCCACACATTAAAACACAAATCCTATTAACAGCAAAGGTTTCTGTCTATATAATCAGCTATTTGTAACACTAAGCTGTCAAAACATGGCAAAGGTTTTCATTTTGAAATGATGTAATTAAGGTTAAAATTGAACTAATACCTTAATGCCTCTAACATCATCCTGCTGGTTTAAACCACTAATAATTATGCAGATGTTTGTATTTCTTCCCAGAGAAACATACAGTATCTCCACAGAGATTATCTGATTCTCTCTGTTACCATAATTACAAATTAGTCTTTGGTCCGTATGGCTTGATCCTTCATAATCTGTGTGATAATGAGATGTTCTATAATTTAATCAGAAATATAGAGAAATGGTACACCTCAGCTGAACTTTGTGGTAACATAATGTACTGTATACATATACTTTCTATAGTTATATATATAACTATAGGTCTTGTGGCTCATTGAAATCCTTTTTAAACGTCATAAACAAATTGATTCCGCACATTCTGATGATCACTCATTTTATGAGGTAATCAGAAATGCTTTCTGTCAGATCATTTATGCCATGGATGAAATGTGCAACATGGTAGAAACATGCCTGTGAAGGAGGTTAGGGTCCTGTGTGCAAGCTTTATGAAATGCCTAGTTTTTGAAAATGTGGAAAGCAAAACAGGTAAGAAGAGGTTTAGCTGTGTAAAACGTTCTTCAAGAAGAGAACATGGATCGACTGCTGTTACAACTGCTGGGCTATAAAAACAACGTCTGGCTGTTAGGTTTTAAACACAGTACTGTACTGGCAGGTTGCATGCTTACAAGCAATGTAAAAACCTAACAGGTCAGTCTCCCAAATGTGGTTCTGATGAAGAAACCCAAATCTGGTGCTGATCTCGTCACATGAAACGCATGGCAATCAGCCTCCATATTGAAAGTGTTTCTTGAAAGAAAGAGACACAGTTCTGATATTTTGCGGTTTGTCATATACTGTTTTATTCAGCACAGGGTTTTTATTTTAATTATTTTATTTTTTATTTAAAAAAAAAAAACATGTGGCTGTGATTTTTAAAATTCCTTAACATTTTGGAAGTATTTGAATATTGTTAATATAATTGGCAACTCTCAGTTTATTATAAATATTTCCAGCCTTTTCAAATAGTATGAGATATAAAGCTTGATAGTATATATAATGGTTCATTAAAGAACATGGTTTAATTGTTTAAATGTCTCAATTTTCATTTTTCATCCTTTGAAACAATGTTTAAGGTCTTTCTCTTCTGTGTTGCTCTTTGCACAAATGGAAGTTTGACTTCTACATTCTTTAACTACCCCCCGCTTGGTGGGGAAGATTCCTGACTGATTTGCATCACATCCTATCACATCTTATTAGGAAGCAGTTATTATTAGTCACATCTGTCTGAGTCTTGGATCTTCTCCCAGCTTTTAAGAAAACTGCTAACAGATTGATCCACAGAATCTAATCATACATCAGCATAGCACTGGGAAAAAGAAACTGCATGCCGAAAGGTGGTGAGAATATAAATACTTATTAACATGATTAAATAATTAGCATAATGTTGAAGCCATCAGAGAATCGATGTCCCTTTGCGTTGGCAGTTGGCTTTGCTGGAGTACCTGTAATGTATCCACATGACAAGGTTTTGGTATCTTTAACAAATATTATTGTTCTACAAGACACCCTAATATTTCAACCAAGAACCATTACCACTGTGGAAAACAAACAAATTCAAAGTTTTTACCATCACCATCTTTAACACGTGTGTGTGTGTGTGTGTGTGTGTGTGTGTGTGTGTGTGTGTGTGTGTGTGTGTGTGTGTGTGTGTGTGTGTGTGTGTGTGTGTGTGTGTGTGTGTGTGTGTGTGTGTGTGTGGTGGGGAGGGGGGGGGGCAGCAGTGTGGAGTAGTGGTTAGGGCTCTGGACTCTTGACCGGAGGGTTGTGGGTTCAATCACAGCTGGGGGACACTGCTGCTGTACCCTTGAGAAAGGTACTTTACCTAGATCGCTCCAGTAAAAACCCAACTGTATGAATGGGTAATTGAATGTAAAAAATAATGTGATATCTGTATAATGTGAAATAATGTATAATATGATATCTTGTAACAATTGTAAGTCGCCCTGGATAAGGGCACCTGCTAAGAAATAAATAATATATATATATATATACTGTATATATAAATTAGTTACTTAGTATACATGTGTACTGTATATCCTACCTAAGTATCATATAATAAGAATAGTAATGCATTATAGTTATGATTATACAATTACAGGAATGGTCGAAGTCTTGTATTTGAATATTATTTGGATATCTTCCACCCTGCCGAGAACAGGTTCTTTTAAAAGGGCATCGTCAACCTTATTTTTTTGGAAGCAGGCGCAGGTGCCTTGGAGGTGAGAGGTCACAGGTCGGATTCATGCTCAGGGTTCACATAGCCAGCTTTAAAATGTGTACCAGACTGACCACCTGTCCAGAGCGTGGGAGGTAGGAAAACGAATTACGATGAATAGCAGAGTTAGCTACTCACAGCTACAGCTCTCGTACTGGATGGACAACACCAGCAGTAACATAAAAAAAAAAAGAAAGCGAGAATGCAGAGAATGTGGGAGAAGAAAATGTCACTTTGCCACCTGTGTCATCCATTGATATATCCAGGGGGAGGAAGACAGGCACCTTGCACACTGCACCTGTACTGGAAGGATAAATCAACCAAAGTGTTTATGCAATACTAACACTAATGTATGTTGTCTGTTTCACCTATACTGGCTTTGAGACATATGCTGTCCTGTGACCCCATTACTTAGGCCACACTAATCAATTTAGTCAACAAAACAACCTTAAAACAAAATACCTAATATAAGCCGTGTTCTTATTTCATTAAAAATCAATTTCCAGAATATACAGTACATTTCCCAATTAGCTTTGATTAGTTTAAAAATGATTTATTGGAACATAATTACGGTATATTCATACTTCTCAACTCAGAAAGAGAGAGAATTATAAATGTATGGCGCTTATTCAAAAGCTTTTATAAATTCCTGGTTAATGTCTTTTCAACTTTTGGAAGCCACCAGCGGTCGGTACAGCTGCCAACACCCTATGGTAATATTCTACAGCATGCAGAACAGATATCTTCAACAACAACAACTGAACAAAGTCCCATACAAATACAGAATAAGGACATTTTTTTACTGTTGATTCATAAAACACACACCATAAACAAGAAACATCTATAATCTATAATGTAAATATACTGTCCAGTGCGGATCAAAAGTTTAAATAGCAGTTTGTTTATGAATGAAAGTAAACCTTAAACAAGACTTCACAAATTCTATGTATGAAAAGTGACCACTAGGGGTGTGCAGCCATAAATTCTATCCCCCTCTGAATCTTGTATAGAGATCGTTGTTTGCTACAATCTGGTATGATCCATCAGCACAGTTACTGGTGAATGAACACCAATATCCTGGGGTGGTATCATCACAAAGACATGCAACCTGTGAACTGTCAGCAGAAACCAAAGCCCAAGTGAAGCTAATACACCAGGAAGGATACTCTAAAGATATTGCTGAGGTATTGAAAACATCTTGAGGTGCAGTACAAGGAACATTAAGCTAACGTGAAGAAGGTTTTCAACGTGAAATGATTCAAACCATTTAAATAAGTTATTTTCAGAAGTGAAGGAAAGACACAAGATTGCAATACTACAGTGAGGAGGCTGCAGAAGGAAGCTGGTGTGGTATCCATCCAAAAGCAGAACAGGCTTCAGTTTGCCAGACAGCATAGGAACAGGAAACAGTAATGGGACAGTGGATAAAAACACATGATATTGTGAAGTGGCAAAACAAAATATACAACTGTATGTAGCTGGTACTGCCATACTCAGAGGAGTTCTATCTTTTAACACGCTCATTTGAAACTCAGGTCCCCGTACTCAAAACTAGTGAATTACTGAAAGACAGTTGTTGTTTTTAGAAGTCCTTTTATATCTGGGAAACTGTTATACTGGTTTTGGCTTCTTTATATACTGTATAGATATAGTTTGTAGGAAAAAAAATGAGAATGCAATTTTTGGCAGCTCAGATAAATGTAATTTTTTTAAAACCTGTCCTAAGACAATTGTGTGTGTGGTTTTTAATGTAAGTTTGACAATTACATGCTTTTAATGGCGCCCTGATCCTAAACTCGGTGCTAATCTGATATGCCTTTTACAACAGTCATCCATGTACAAAACGAAACATTACTTTAAAAGCATGTTTACATTTTTGCATGTAATGGCATCAAGATGTATCCCAGTTGCATTCACTTAAATATCTGGATCAGGTTTATGTTATATAAGCAAAAGGTCTTTTTAATATTAGAAAGTGTATGTTTCCATTAAAAATGGTGTCAGCAAAAAATTTACCTTTTTTAAATTTCTGAACTTTATCCCTGATATAAAAACTACTGTGCGTCTCAGCGGGGGAGCATGCAAATGTAATATATAGTGAAGAGCAGGAACAGTAAAAATATTGTATATAGTGCAGAAATCTAATTTAACTTCTGAGTCTGTTAACACCCAGGGGGTGGCTCCAGCTCCAGATAGCTTTGCAAGTCCTTGTTGAGTATTAAACAGAGTGGGGTCGATAAAGTTGATTTAATGGCTGCGGATCCTCAAAACCATTGTTTAAACCACTGAATATGGAAACTTTTTGAAAACCAGCATCAACTAACAGTGTGTGAGTCTCGGAAGTATATTTTAGTCTTTATCGCAATTACAGGTTTGGCGTTATTTTAATATTTAAACAATGGCAATGTTCAGACCCCTTTAGGTTTCTTTTCTTAAACAAGTTGGCTTCAATACACTTGCAAAGAAGTATGATAAAGAAATGTAATAAATCTAATAAAAAAAAACATGGTAAAGTGCAGTAAATACATAGTATTAGCATGGTAAACTGAAAGAAAAAAATGAAAGCCTTATATATTTGACCAATTTCTTGAACAAAATATAACTGTATTATATTTTATACAAGCCTAATTTAAAGACATTGTTTTGTAACATTTTTAATTATGTTTGCTTGGAACGGTACAGACGCTATAAAGTCAACCAAAAAGAAGAAAAAAATTTTTAGACCACCCATATTTAAAAGTATAACGATATTTTGGTACCGGTAATACATATGTTTCATGTAAATTATAGTCCAGGGAGACAAAAAGAATTTTCTAAGTGATCTTTCTTTAAAAAGTGATTTATAGATTTAGCAATCATGACTTTGACAACAGAAACAGAGGAAACCCACAGAATGACCAGACTACTGCAATTCTTTTCTTAATTACAGTACAACTTGATGTTCTCGCTGAAACAAAGCTGTAATTTTTATACGACAGTTTTTATAACTGTAATTAAAAAAAAAAAGATTCATGTATTCTTTTAAAACATTTGTAGTTTAGCGTTTCTTAAAACATACAGCCACTTAAAATAAAAGGATGGGTTGAAATTTAAAAACAAAACAGATGGGGTGCCAGTTATCCTAAAATAGTCATTTTTTTCAGAATGAATTGGTTTTGTTTTTCTAAGCCCTTAAATATTGTATCTTAAATGCATGCTTTAAGAGACAGGCTTGTGTTTGCGACTAAGCTGGGAAGCAATAAAACTATAAAAATGCCATACTATTATGAATAATTAAAAAGGATATTGCAGTTAAGATTACATTTACAACTGAAAGCTTCTGGTTATGTGTTACTATCACAGATCAAAAATCTCCTCTTTTAAAACTTAAATAAAATGAATAAATGGGCTAGGTAAAACAAAGTATGTATGTATTTATGTACATACCTATGTATGTATGGGATTATATTTATGATGATTATATAAGGCATGCAAACATTGCTGTATCTATTAAAGTTACATTTTTTTTTTACATTTATACTTCTTCTGATCTCTAGGCAATTAAATATGTCCATATGAGAGCTAAGGAAATAAGGCAAAGAATAAATAAAATGTTAAAGTATAGTTAAAGTGGGGAAGTAATGAAGGTCAATCGTGCCTTATCACAACCCCATGCAACATCAGAAACAGCACCTCATTGGCAACAAGATGCTTTATCTCAGCGGGACTGCACAATGAGAACTGTTTAACAGTGCATGCATTTTATTAACTAGTAATTAGTATATACAGTTAAGCTCTACTGCTTTACCAACTAAAAAGGCATACATCTGTAACCACTGGACTGATATTTCAAATATTTTTGTAGTCAAAACAATCCTGGGACAAAGACATGGTGTTACAGTAATGAATCCCTTTTTGTATGTTTAGTAAATCTGAGTTGCATGTATTTACCCACACGCCAGACATTCTTATTAGGGATGAACAATCTTGGATGTGATTGTCAAACTTTTTTTTTATTTTGTTTTAATTTAATTTAATTTAGATTTTACCAAGATAATTGTTATGCTGTTTTGTTAACATCATATAATTGATGTACTGTGGGGTTACATTAGGATGTATTAATATGTATAAATGCTTTGTAAATATTTGAGTGGTGATTTTTACCCCACAACCCCTTGCAAAGTCCTTTTAAAAACAGTTTTGTTTTTTTCTTCTAAAATGCTATCAATTTTATTTTACAATTACATTAAAAGAAATGCAAACCTTCTTCTCTTATTCTTAACATTGCCATTCACAATGCTACTAAAGTTAAAAAGAGAATTGGTTATTGTTATGATTTTAAAATATCTATCATTTTATCTCCTACTACTTATATTTGTTTAAACGCTGATTTTAAATCATTCTGGTGCTTCTTGTTGTTCAGTACCACAATCTAATATATTATTGAAATACCCTAAAAGGCCTCCCTCAGCTCATAAAAAAAAAACTGAATACACCTACAATTCTAATTAATGTGCCACAAATATTTAAAATCAAGACTGCACTGGCTTAATAATAATAATAATAATAATAATAATAATAATAATAATAATAATAATAATAATAATAATACTGGTAGTGATAATATGAATATACAAACAGGATAATAACAAAAAAAATCCCTAATGGCCCCAGAGGTAAAGTGATTAAATTATAATCAGATTGGATTAATTAATCTATAATATTTTTTCTCTGAGAGAAAAGGAACCGGCATATTAAAGGTTATGTACTCCTGAGGTATTTGTCTTAATAAAGAAAGAGCTCTGGGAAGAAAGCCCAACAAGCCCCCCGGAAACAAAATACCATGAACACAGGCAGAAGGTTATTACTGATATCAGACACACTGAATGCAATTATCATCCACAACAAATAATTAAGGAGCTGATAATAAAACAATTAACATTTTTATTGTAGGCCTTTTATTGTCTTTTGCTTTTATGTTAATGAAAGATTTATGCTTCTCCGAATAAATTACTGTACAGAACACCGTCTCATTGGTGTAACGATGTAGTCATTAGTAAATGATAAGCTCTGCTCTTTTATTGTGCAAAAAGACATACACTGGGGCGCTGAGCCTCTTCAGAAGCAGAGGTGTGAAAGCCTCAGAGTCTTTCAAGATGCGAAACATTTGAACCCTGGTCTGGTGTTGAGGTAGTGAGGGAGCAGCATGCTCAGAAACATTCTTGTGGGATGGATTGCCACAAATGTCTTATTGTTGTTATAGCGTGTAATTATTAACATTTTTATATTGAGATTTTGACCTCAGAAAACCATGAAGGCTAAAGTAACACGAAATAATAAAAAACGTATTTCTGCCGGTAATGACACTATAGTTAAAGAGTAGTAGAAAACCTTCTTTTTAGTTTTGAGCGGTTTCTTGTTTTTTGTTACCCAATATGATATGCAGTAGGGTGACAAAGCAAGGGCCACGTTGAGAATGTTCCAGTGCATTGGTGCTGTTTCTGATTGGCATGACTAGTTCCAGGCGGCCTCTCCACTGTTCAGATTCTAGAGTACTGCAAGGCCCCTACAAGTTTAGGAAGCTGCAGTGACAGTGCTTTGTTTCATAACAATGCTGGACAGACAGTGAGAAAAAAGATAGAAGGAAAACAAACAATGGAAAGGAAGAAGCGCTCTGGGTTGTGGTTGATTTCATTCATGCAAGATGAAATGTCTAGACACCAATGTTCCACCAACTCTCTTTGCAGAAAGCTAATAGTTACACTGCATGCTTGTAACGATTTTAAATCACTCTTGTTGACCTGCTGGAAGCAAACAAAGTTTGTCAGAACCCTGTTTTGTTTTTTTGGATGCATATATTTGACCTTATTTTTTGCCGGCCTATAAATCCACTGTCAAGAGTTTCATTCTTTTTTTTTTTTTTTTTTTTAGTGGCAGCTGTAGTTAAAAAAAAAAAAAAGTACAGAGCACAGAGACCATTAGAACAACATAAGAAATGAATGAACACTATGAATCCTTTTTTGTCATAAATAATATACATATTATTATTATTGTTAATAATAATAATAATAATAATAATAATAATAATAATAATAATAATAATAATAATAATAATAAATTCCCAGGTTTTGCAAAAGTTTTTTTTAACAGCTTTTCACATTAACCCCCCCCCCCCCCCATAATTTATTAAATCATAACTGTAAAACTCTCAATAGTGCTAAATCAATACTGAAATAAAGTAAATATGTTCACTGCCAAAGGTTTAGTTTGTAAGTCTTTTTCAATGTGTTACATTACTATGTAAATAATGCATTAGTTTTGCTGTCTGTTTAATGCACTGTAGCACCAGCTTTACACAATCACTAGGACAGATGTTGGCATTCACACAAATAGTAGCAGGTGAACTGTATATCCATCCTCATCCAACATGACCACTGATTTTTACCAGGAAAACTATGAAATGAATTATTTGTTCCCATTTTTGCTCTTGGAAAATGTTATATTAAAAAACATATTAAATAAATAAAGGGCCTTTCTACAACATTACAATAAAGATTAAGGTAGAGGTGTGTTAATCTGGGATTAAAGACAAAAGATTCAACTATTTTACATGGGAGAAGCAAATGGGATTTCATTCTGGGAGGCAGTGCTTTCATGATAAAAAGGGTCTTGTAATGAATTGGGTGAAGCTGGTGTCCTATCTTAGGCACGAGGCAGGTGGGGGTTTGGACCCCTATTTTAGATGTGATCTGACTACTCTAATAAACCTTTAACCTCTGGGTCATAAATCTAAAACAAATGCTGAATGTGTGCCACCCACTGTGAACCAAGTGCACATATAGAAGCGGCATGCTGCATGCCAGCAGGCTGTAATTGAATATCTTTGAATTTTATCCACAGGGTGTTAGCCTTCAGTGGCCGATGGATCCTGCCGAATCATAAAACATAGTCAAACTAGTGCTGAAGCTGAATAAAACCACCGGCGTATAACATTCGAATCACAACTCATTTCATGAGTCAGTTCTAATTCACTTCCATCTTCAGCTTGTGAGCTTTGGTTACACAGGCACCCTTTAATGTGGTTTGCGTATTAGTTATTTCAAATGCAATATCTTGAGATACACAAATACATTTATGACTGCAGTATTTTAGGAAGCTCTTTTTTTTTTGTAAGATCTGACTTCAAGTAACTGTATCCCCTTGCCTGTTCTTTATAAACCAGGATTGCAGGATCTATGCCAGACCATGTTAATGTCAATAAACCATCATAGAATTTAGTGACACATGCGATTAGCAATGAAAGCCAGTAAAAAATCACTTTAAAACAGTTAACTAACAGAATAATTTTTTAAGGAAATACTTTGAAAGTAGACATGGTATAAAATGTCTACATGCATTTTTTTTGGATTAATAATTTATAGTCTAAGACTAGAAATGATTAAACATCTCTCATTTTCCATTGCTGTTTTATTGGTTGTGGTGGTAGTTGAGGGGTGGGCGGAGTTTACAAGAGAGTTGAAACTGCTTACAAACAATGTGCAGTGACCATGGTAACACTCACATGACTACCATTTGAGCATAATCAGTATAATAAGCACTTCCACTATACTATTCCTTTCTGGAATTACAACAGCAATATACAAGCGACAAACTTGATTTTTTTTTTTTTTTTTTTTTTACTTTTATTTTAAGGGCTGAGTGCAGACATCAGGGAAAGTTGTTTATATGACATAAGTGACGTAAGTTCAGGAATCAGGATTCAATGACCAGTTCCCTGACTCTTCTGATAATATCCTTACATGCCCCTGTATCTTGTAAACATAGCCCTGTTAAAGAATTTGCCACCTGCTCTTAGGCACAGGGCCCCATGCTTGTCAGCAGTCCTCAAGGTCTCATTGAGATGTAAGATCTAATGTTCCATAATTTCTTCAGCTGTGTAATTATGACAGAGGCCCTTTCCCAGGATCTTTTTATGAGAGATGAACCGCTTATGAGGTCAAACATAAAGATGTCTCTAATTAATACCCCAACTCACATCGTCAGTATATACATTTACCTGCTGGATATTATATTAAAGCCTCTTTTGAGTTGCACAAGGTAATACTGTCGCTGAAAAATATTATGTTTATCTTTAGACTTTTTCATAGATTTACTCAAAGAAAATGTCTAACACCACAAAACCCAGCCACAGGAAATATCTGGTGACCGTTAGCGTTATCTTAGTAAAGGATACAAAAAAATAGTAAATGCAAATGAAAGTACAGCATATTTTATTATATCTAGTGACTTCTGCTTGTAACTGCTTTTCCAGTTGACAGACTTGTTCCTACAAATAAACTGTCAGGGCATGACTTTTTTTTTTTCTTTTGGCTAGTCATACCAGGAGAGTTTAGAAACGATCATACCCCAGTTTTTCAGAAGAAAGTCAACGGATATGTCATTTAAAGTCTCTCTCTCTCCCTTTTTGCTTTCTCCCTTTCACTGCTGCTCGTTTGCAAGAGGCACTATCTGACTCATTTGCATGAGAAAGTCCCTCGAGAGTCACGTGGTAAGGGAGCAATGACAGACCGTGAGCCCCCATTCAATTCTCATTTCCTTTCCAACAATCGCCATTGAATCAATCATGTTTACTTGCCCCTTCCATGACCACCTAGGAGATCCCAAATCCCATTTTATTTGGAGTGTCAGTCACACTCAGACCATGTCCACTTTTCATTAGCAGCACCAGCATCATGTGACCAGAAATCTGTCATGTGGTGACAGTGGTAAGAGTGCTGATTGATCTAATTAGCAATCAATTAGCTTGTTACTACTGGATGTAATTACCTTTTATAGAGAAAAGGAGTGCAGCTGGTCATAATAATAAAAACTGCCTAGGCCTGCCCCTCGGCACATACACAGCCTCTCACACTTGGTGTCTGACAGAATTATAGGCAGAGCGTTGAAGAACAAATACAGTCTCGAGGGACTACTTTCTCTGTAATGTGCTAAAATCCAATTTTAATGAATATTGTGATCTTTGAAAAGTCGTAGCTGATTACAATGAGGAAAGCCACTAAGATGGAATGTTCGTTTTTATGAACTGCTGTATAAACATGAATCAATTAGAAGGCTTTAAAATCACTTCTGAGTAATGTGCATAATTGTATCATAATTAATCTCTTTTACAGAACAATATGAATTTAAAGCTGAACTCCCTTTGATTAAACTCCCTTGCTTTCCTTTTTATGCCTGTTTACTTCTTTCCAAAGCTGTTGATTTAATGAGTAATGTGCAAAGAACAAAGTAGAAGTGACTCACCACTGTTTACAATTTCCCAGTTCTTGTGTGTTTTCTGTAAAAGCAAGTTTGTTCAGGTCAAAACATTCCACTATATATATAATTTTAGATCTCCACCTCCCCCCCCCCTCCCCCTCCCCCCCCCCCCCCCCCCAAAACAAACAAACAAACAAACATTCGAGCAGTGAAAAGGAAAACAACTGGGATGCACCAACATTTTCTTCACATATTACAAAGGTAAACAAAACCATTGGACATTCTTAAAAAGTAAATAGGAATAAAAAATGCAATATATATATTTATTTCTTTTTTAAGGGAGTTCAAAAGCCTTCTTAAAAAAAAAAGTATCTAACATATTTAACTGTTTACAAGAACAACATGCTTGGGGCTGTTTTTTGTGCAAGAACAATAGTGCACTTTGCAATTCTTTGTTTGTTTTCGATGTGATTTATTTATTATTTACTTATTTTACAAACTTTGCATTGAAAATAAATAAAAGCGCTTCCTAAAATGCTCCCATATAAATAGTCTTTTGAACAGCCTGTTTACATCTAATAGAATTCGGATAACAATAGTTTCATCTGAAAACCAGGGTGAATCCTATAGACTCACATTATACAGGGTCAACCTCCATATCATATATTGTGTATGTCATTAATTCCAACCTGCAACATACTCCCCAGGCACACAATGACTCGCAACATTAGCCAAATGGCGAACAGAAGAGTCAGTAATGAGATGAGTTAGTAGAATTGTAGCCCATTCATCATCCTGTTGGCTGCAATATAACTGTTCTTTTATCAACTCTCTTGGAACTGATGTCATCAGAGTGAGCATAAATCACTTGTCAAGTGGCCATTGCAACTGATAGTGCCCTATTAGCAACCATGTTCTAAAATCATTATTGACAAATGAACGACCAGAGATAGCCTTGGTGTACCCACCATCTGTATTACACTTAGAAGTCATCGCGAATGCTTGGTAAGTAATGGCTGTAACATATAGAGAGAAAACCAGGCCGTTGTTATTGACCACTAAAACGATGTTCTTGCAATGTGACGTGGTTATTTTATCAAAGTTTACAACCTCATATAAAAGAATTCCTAACAATTTCCAAAGCACACTGTAATTATGTAACTGGCTGTAAACAAATTGCTCTAGGATCGTAGCCAAGGTATTGAGAAATTAGACAATTAGGCAATGAAGTTGTTTCATCTTTCTTGAGCAGAGGGATAACATGGCTTTTTTCTGTTACACGGCTTACAAGATTTATGAACAAAGAAAATGAGTACATTTATTAAGCAAAAGAGTTCTGCTGTTTAAAATGTCACAAGCCATTACACTAACTGTCACATTTAAGCACAAAAAAACAGCCCCAAGCATGTTGTTCTTGTAAACAGTTAAATATGTTAGATACTTTTTTTAGGAAATGCATTTGATGCAAAACAGGGTCAAGTTGTAAAACCCCAATTTGTCAGAGAAGGCTTGTAGAAACCATTTAATTAAACTAAATAATCACTTTTGCTTTCGGATTTCCAGAGGTTTACCAAAAGAAAGAAAACTTGAAACAAGCATGTGGAAACTCCAGGTACAATATCAGGGACAGGGTCACACCAACATATTTTAGATAGAGTCAGATCATCTCAGTATAATCAGATACTTCACCTGCTGGCTGTTTCAAAAGAAAAGCATGCTGATTAAGAGCTGGGGCTCAATGAAGTTCAGTGTCACTTCTCCAGGATTATCTGGCTGATTGGGTATTGCTATTGTTTTCAGTGTGATATCCAGCTGAGCCAGAGTCTCAGCGAATATTTAATGAATACAAAGAATGCCAGACAGGCAGTGCAAGTCCTAAATTTGAATGTCCATCAAATTGAAGATATAAGCTGATATCAGTCACAGATCAGCAGTATCTCAGTACCGCCAGGCAAACAAAATACTGTTTTGGCTTTTGGCATTTTCGTTAAACAATAACATTTCTGAACTGTGGTCTCCTCAGATTCCTGAATGGCTGCTTCATTTTAAAGTTTAATTGTCTAAGTGGTCTCTTATTATGCTGTATTTATAGTTTACTCTTTCTCGTCTGCAGCAAGTCTGATACTAAAATAAATGATACGTGTTTTCCAGCTGTAATTCTTAGACCATATGAGGCTGACAAATGCTTGCCAGTATAATTGGCAGAAGAAGCAGAGTGTGATTAGCCTCTGCAGGCATCTGGGTCAACACAGTGATCTGTTGAGGAGCTCCTTCACCTGCAGAAGACTGCTGGTTTGCTGTGGTCAGTGATTCATGTTCATGCATACAGGTTCTGGTCTCAATTAGCATGATAGGATGGTGTACTGCATGGAAGAGGAACCTGTTTGTGGGAGGTCATTCACTACTCGCTCAAAGCTGAAAACTTTGGGGCAAACAACACTCACAACGTGGCTGAGGGTTTGCGTATTGATCGAGTCTTGATGTTCCTGCTGTAGTACCTGCACAGATTGCAAAGAGCAGCCAAGGCATTCCTGACCTGTCCTGCAGTTATAGTGGTGGAATGGGTGACCATCAATATCCTCAGAACAGACGGATGCTGTCCATGTTTTTACTGCTTATGTTTTATCTGCTTACTGAGCGAGGACCTTGATCATACTTTGTTCTATCTATATCACAATTCCTCAGCTTGCTGTGACTGAGCTGCTTCAGAGAGCATAAAGCACGCTATACTTAGCTTCAGATTGTCAGTTTGGCATTTTATTAAACTTGAACAAGAAAAGTAGAAACAATTATATGATCCTATATGTGCAAGCATTAGGTTCACTGGAGTGCTTCATTGTGTTATGCACAGTGGAGGCTGTTGCTGTTAGTTTTTTTTTTATTGCAATGAAGTAATAATAAGCCCCACACAGTGTTTAAAAGAAGCTTGATTTCACCACTGAACTGTTCATCCTTTTCCTTGAAGTTTTATTTGCACGTACAAAATGCATTTGTATTTAATATGGTTACAAAAAATCCACACACACACAAATGATTAATTGATACCCATGTTGCTTTTTAGATTATTTTACATTATCTAGAATATTAAGATATAGTATTTAATTTATTTATGTATTTAGTTGTAATAGTTGATAATGATGATGTTGTATATGTTTAAAATGCTTGAACAATTTAGATGCAAATGCCTAATTAAATAAATTATTCCCTGTGTTTGATTTTAATGTGGATTCGTAGATGTTTAATCTTCTTTTCTATGGAGATGCAGACACGTAAATGATGTCAAAAGTGTGAAGTAAATAGCTGTACTCTGTCGACAGTATCGGACAGCCCACTTAACATTTGACATTCATCTTCTATTACTGCATGTGATGTTTTATTATAATAACCGGAAGGAAGGCAGAAATGACTTATATTGGAAAGGAAGGGTAAAGGATCTCCACCAGGTTACTAATATACACCAGGGTTTTCAGCTGACATGAATTTTTATCTTAATTACGGGACACATTTCTACTTCCTCTATTTAATTCAATTTGCATGCATGGGGAGGCACTTATTAAAGGTAATATTACATCTGTCATTTCATGAAAGATGTTTAAAATAGACTTTTGATCGTCAGTGGAAATGTTTAACATGGAGTGACTGGGAGGGGACTGGATAAACACTTTATAGTGAAGTAACAAAATCAAGACATTCAATCAAAAATATATGGATGTCAAATGTCTTAGTTACTATCATATATATTTGAATGTTCATCTATGCTTACAAATACATTGTGGCGATTATTTTCTGTAAATAAAAATCCCCTTCATTATTTAAGACAAATATCCCAGGACATGTAATATGAAAATAATGTAATAGTAAAAGGAAAACAGCTGTGATAACTGTGACAACAGCATATTAAAGGTTGGCTCCTACAAAATAATGAAATCCAGAACTTATAAATGAAGATTAATTGTCTATCTGTGTTGAGACACATTGGGTCTATTTTTAACAATCGAATGGTCTATTTTTATATTAACACTGCTGGTGTTTTCCCCAGGGGTGTTTCATTAACTCACTTATTAGCATCACTAAGTACAATAAAAATTAATTGAAAGGTGTTTCACAACAGGCGGTTGTATTAAGATCCGGCACCCAAGAAAGGATGCATCGCAAGCAGAACTGCACCTATCTCAATCTAACTGAAACCCAGTGAGATCAACTCAGTTGACAACTCTGGGCAAGAGAGCCCTAATCTTAAAAACTGCAATTGCTTTGTTTGTTTTTAGATTTTCAAAAGGTCTTCCAACATCTTGTAGACTCCATGCCTTGGGGTGTCCCTGGTTTAGAATTAGAAAAACAGTCCCCTTTTTACTGTACACATGTCAGATAAGCTTAACAGTTGTCAGATTCTGAACCATTTCTTTTTTAAAGAGTTCACAAAACTGAGGGAAGAACCAACATCTAAAACTTGTAATCTACCTAAAGAACTGGGTCTATCTGTGTTCACGCATATTTACACACACAATTGGTCTTCAGTGTGCTTCATAAGAAACTGTACTCTCAGAGTGCATAGCACTGCAACTATAAAAAGACAAGTAGCCACTTGGGATCTTAAAGAGGCATTGTAGCGGAGTACACAAACGCATACCACGGAATGTTCTTTCTGCTAGCAGCCAATCACTATCAAAGGACAAGTTGAAAAGAACAGGTTTTTCATTCTTACGCTTTGGTAGGAAGCCAGACGCATGTTGCCATTTGATGGTAAATTCACTGTACACCTGTTCCTACCAGCTGGCAACATAACCTATGTCACAGGGATATGTCATAGCAATGTGAGTTCAGACTACTACCCGTGTCTGTGTGACAGTCGGAACAGACAGAAATGGAACCATGGGAGCAGAAGGGGTGGGGTTTGCAGTGCTGTTTCAGGGACACAGATGTGTGGGGAGTGTGATAAAAGAAGGGAACATCTGAGGGAATAAGCTCAAACAAAAAAGAAAATGTCATTTGCATTATGTAATTATGGACAGCCAGTGAGTGCTTTGTAAAGAAACTCGCTAGAGCGATGTTGAAAAATTAACCTACTGAGGGTGTCTAAATAGGTCTTAGCTTTTTTTTAAAAAAAAGGTCAGTAAAAGAATTAGAATATTTGCTGATTAATTCTGAATGTGCTATTTTATTGGCGGCAGAGAATATGGAGGCATTGTGGGGAAGCACACTAATGAAATTGAGATTAAGCCTTAATCCTAAATGCGCAAGGCTGCTAGATAAAGAAGGGCACTTAAATTTCAGCATGATTTGGGATTCTCTTATAAAAAAATGCCAAATAGGAGAGATAAATAGATTGACCACCTGCACAATAGAAGCATTTACCCACATCATTTAAAGGACTATAGAAAGAAGACAGATAAATAGATCAAATAAATAAGGAACAGGCTTCTCCACATATATGTTCATGTGTCATTACTTATATTTCACCTCTACAGCCTAGATTACTAATTAAGGACCTAAGAATTAAAAAAAGTATAACATTAAAACTAAATGTGAGTAAAAAGTATATCATTAAAAGTAAATGTGACTGCAACTGAGATCTACCTCAGCAAAATGTATGTTTTTAGCTGGCAATAGAATGGAATGTGTTTTCTTTGAACAGTACTATTTGAAATAACACCCCATTGTTATCTCAGACTTGAAAAAAAAAATCCTAGTACCGAAAATGTGTGTATATATATATATATATATATATATATATATATATATATATATATATATATATATATATATATGAAATAGAAATTTCAAGAAAAGAAAGCATTTTCATTTTAAGACCTTTTTATGTGAGAAATAACTAATTTATTATTTTATGGATTGCATATTTATATTTTAGGGTCGAGTTTTTAGATAACATTTTTAATATTTCAGCATTATTCAAAAATGTAATCTTCCTTCTTGGCTAGAAATTTTCTCTTACACAGCTTGAAATTGCTGTAGATAATATTACATACCAGTGTATCTGCATGTCTGGATCATTGGTTGTTCTGCTGAATGGCTCTTCAGAGCTGACAACTGGATAATAGCTTTACTTTCAACCAGCAGCGAAAGTCAAGAGCAGGAGACTGTAGAGATAATGTGATTATAATTCATTATTCAAATCGGCAAGTGATGAGCTGAAAACAAAAAGGAGAGGAGTAATAATGTGTCATTATTTTTTATTACTCTTGTTTTGCAAATGCAGCATGAAGCTAAAGTAGGTTTTTAAGAGGTTTTCTGCTCTGTGGTGATACATTTGCTTGTCACCAAAGGGTTGATAAACAGTGAGGATCTAATAATGCTTTGAGAAGAGC
This sequence comes from Acipenser ruthenus, assembly GCF_902713425.1. Taxonomy (NCBI): domain Eukaryota; kingdom Metazoa; phylum Chordata; class Actinopteri; order Acipenseriformes; family Acipenseridae; genus Acipenser; species Acipenser ruthenus. The sequence continues at coordinate 38,443,778 of NC_081199.1, read as the reverse complement.
ATTTGTGCAGGTTACCCAATGGTGCCTGTATGTTAAAGCTGAATAGAAAGGTTTTCTGAAGGTAAATGATGACTCCGGTACAGGTTTTGCTCTTTCTTTTAATACAGCAGACTCAACTTTCTCTGAATCACCTTCCCAAAGCACTTTAAAATAACTGCCTTGTGCTTTTCTAAAAGGTGGAATTAGATCTGGCTAACAAAGATTTAGAGTGGAGAGGTATGTGTCAATATTAGCCAATAAATTTGATACGGTACAGTACTACCTACCTTGTGCGGGAATCAAACATTTGTCTCGCAGCTGATTCTTTTAAATATTTTAGGGCCAAAATCAATACCTTTATCTGTGCAATATCTAAATATTTTCAGCATATGTTGCTATTAAATGTGTGTTACTTACATCCGAGTAGGGAGCCAGAAGGAGCAATGACTGCAATGGCCAAAATTACAACACTGTATGAATATTATGTGAATGGTACTGAATGTGCAGTATAAAAGCTCAGAACAATACCTTACCCACTCCTTGTTGCTTGCGTTATACCATTACCATTACTAAACTTTCTTTAATAAAATGCTTTGTGGTTGTAAGAGAAGCACTGGTTTACTCAAAAGTATCAGCTTCAATATTCAGGCAAGAGACAAGCACATTAGTCAGTTGGTGTTGTTTCACTAGACAGTCCTGACAATGCAGCCTGGGGAAAGATTTAAGAAGTATGTATGACCTCTGCTACACCTTGTGACATTTACAAGCCTGTCGGTGTTCATTTGGAGATATCAAAGTTAGTTCATAAGTGAGAGCTCCAGCAGTCAATTCCTTTTCTATATATATATATATATATATATATATATATATATATATATATATATATATATATATATATATATATATATTGAAAGATAAAATACTTCATATGATGTTTCCACCACTGAAGAGTGAAGACCGCAACTCTCGCTTAATGAAAAACTTAAATCCCAGAGTGTCTCTCAGTTATTCATATTTTATTAAGAACAAAGGTAAAAATTAAAAATAAAGCATACGCGTTTCGACATATCGTCTTCATCAGAGCATGTTGAAAAATGGGGTTCATAGAATCTGAAACACCAGATAAAGTATTTTTTCTTTCATTTTTTTTTCCTGGGACGAAGCACCTTGGATGTGTTGGAATTGATCTATCTGGAAGCAACAATCTATCTGGAAGCAACTTGTAACTTTTATTGCTTTAAATTGTATCATTTTTCATAACATTATGAATCTGTTTCAAAAAGTATTAATTAAATGTCATTCACTTTCCTAAAAACAAACAAAAGCAGTGTACACACATACACATCCTCATAATCTCTGACTCCATTAATATATAGGTTACAGACATGCATAAAATAGCCAGAAAATTCCATAAGGTCTATAGGAAATTTGAAGTCAATATAAAAATGTGGGTTCAATGGAAATTCTGGACTGTTACTGTGTTCATCATGCAGAGTGTGATGCACTGACAGACACGATATTTTGAATCTGGATCTTAAAAACTATATTCTAGCCATATTTCACAGTCAATTCAGAGGTATGGGACAGTGAAATAAACATCTATAATATCCAAGGTTGTGATGTGCAGTCATAAATTAAATCTACAGGCAATTACGATTGATGGCATCAGAATACAAAAAATAGTGGGAAAGCGTTTAGGTCTTTAGGCAACTGTTACTTTGAAAACGTATGCAAGTAGTTATCTTTGTTTTACGTACTGTGTAAATTAACGGTCAACGGTAAATTAATTTAGAACATAGATTTAGACATTCTTTAACAGCTGTGCCTGGCTTAAAAATAAAACCTTACCACTTATGTCAAAATCTGTAAATACTACAAGGAAGTAAGAACAACTATAAGAAACTAATTAGAACTTTGACTTTTACAGTTTTTTTGTTTGAAATTACCAATGAACTGGAAACCAGGCAAATTCATTGTGCTGCCACTCATCTCAGAATCGATGCAAATTCATGGTGCTGTGACTCATCTCAGAATCAATGCAAATTCATGGTGCTGTGACTCATCTCAGAATCAATGCAAATTCATGGTGCTGTCACTCATCTCAGAATCGATGCAAATTCATGGTGCTGTGACTCATCTCAGAATCAATGCAAATTCATGATGCTGTCACTCATCTCAGAATCGATGCAAATTCATGGTGCTGCCACTCATCTCAGAATCGATGCAAATTCATGGTGCTGCCACTCATCTCAGAATCGAAGCAAATTCATAGTGCTGCCACTCATCTCAGAATCGATGCAAATTCATGGTGCTGTGACTCATCTCAGAATCGATGCAAATTCATGGCGCTGCGACTCATCTCAGAATCAATGCAAATTCATGGTGCTGTCACACATCTCAGAATCGATGCAAATTCATGGTGCTGTCACACATCTCAGAATCAATGCAAATTCATGGTGCTGTCACTCATCTCAGAATCGATGCAAATTCATGGTGCTGTGACTCATCTCAGAATCGATGCAAATTCATGGCGCTGCGACTCATCTCAGAATCGATGCAAATTCATGGTGCTGTCACACATCTCAGAATCGATGCAAATTCATGGTGCTGTCACACATCTCAGAATCAATGCAAATTCATGGTGCTGTCCCTCTTCTCAGAATCGATGCAAATTCATGGTGCTGCCACTCATCTCAGAATCAATGCAAATTCATGGTGCTGTGACTCATCTCAGAATCAATGCAAATTCATGATGCTGTCACTCATCTCAGAATCGATGCAAATTCATGGTGCTGCCACTCATCTCAGAATCGATGCAAATTCATGGTGCTGACTCATCTCAGAATCAATGCAAATTCATGGTGCTGCCACTCATCTCAGAATCGAAGCAAATTCATAGTGCTGCCACTCATCTCAGAATCGATGCAAATTCATGGCGCTGTGACTCATCTCAGAATCGATGCAAATTCATGGTGCTGTCACACATCTCAGTATCGTTGCAAATTCATGGTGCTGCCACTCATCTCAGAATCGATGCAAATTCATGGTGCTGCCACTCATCTCAGAATCGATGCAAATTCATGGTGCTGTGACTCATCTCAGAATCAATGCAAATTCATGGTGCTGCCACTCATCTCAGAATCGAAGCAAATTCATGGTGCTGTGACTCATCTCAGAATCGATGCAATTCATGGCGCTGTGACTCATCTCAGAATCGATGCAAATTCATGGTGCTGTCACACATCTCAGTATCGTTGCAAATTCATGGTGCTGCCACTCATCTCAGAATCGATGCAAATTCATGGTGCTGTCACACATCTCAGAATCAATGCAAATTCATGGTGCTGTCCCTCTTCTCAGAATCGATGCAAATTCATGGTGCTGCCACTCATCTCAGAATCAATGCAAATTCATGGTGCTGTGACTCATCTCAGAATCAATGCTTGTTGCTGTGTTTTATTTGTTTAATTAGCCGTCAACATGAATCTATTTTAAAAACAGAAACATATTGTTACATGTGAATAATCATGTCCTTTAAATTAAAATACCTCTTTCAACAAAAATGAAACTGCTGATAACTCAGACTTAATATGATATTTGTATGTGGGAACAAAAATGAAAAACAGATGTGTATAGTGTCCTATAAATGGCTTTGATCTCTGGGATCAGTATCTAGGAACTGTGGGATAGGAAGAGCCTCATGAGATTTATGGCAGTGTTGGAAAATAGAGCTACTGTCTCTGAAAACTGAGAATAGCCCATTTTATATTGGAAAGTTCCAGTATAGCATTTATAATGTTCAAGAAAGGTTAAACAAAACAAAAACAAAAAAAAAACGCTCTTTTGATCTGCATCTTCAAACCAAAGCACTCCTCCTTACTGCTGTGACACACGTAGAAGACAAAAAGCAAATCCCAAAGCCTAAAAAGGTAAAACCAGCAAAATGTACTTTGTTATTATTGCTCTCAAAAATTCTTCAAGACTATTGACTGTCTGTCAAAAATGTAGTCTGAAAGTCTAGACTTCAGATATTTTGATGCTAGAAATTGAGTTCATCAGCATTTAAAGTACTCTAAATATATTCTGGTAATTTGACAGTTCACCTTGTTTTACTGTGTGATAACATCTCAGGCCTGTGTATTAGGTCCCTGTGGCTAGGATTCTAGAGGCACAGCTTTAATTAGTTACCTGTAACAAAGTCCAGGTATACCGGCCCTAGGCCATTTACAAAACCACAGGTATCACAAGGATTAATCATCCACTTGCTTTTCTGACCTTTTGACTGTCTTTGCATTCTTCTTCTTCTTCTTCTTCTTCTTCTTCTTCTTCTTCTTCTTCCTCTTCTTCTTCTTCTTCCTCTTCTTCTTCTTCTTCTTCTTCTTCCTCTTCTTCTTCTTCTTCTTCTTCTTCTTCTTCTTCTTCTTCTTCTTCTTCTGTGTAGTTTTTTCCTATAGAATTTACCTGACCTAGTTTGATAAAAGTGTAATTTTTTATAATAGCGTTAATAAAAAGTACTCTAAGGTTGTCACCCACTGTGCAGTTTGAGACGGATGGGGTGGGGGTGGGTAATTTAGAAGCTAGTTGTTGTTTATTGTTGTATATTTCAGGGAAGGTGGGATGTTTTTCTACCTCCTACAGTGTTGTGATGCTCTGCCCAAGCAGACTGACTGTTGTATAGTGATATATAAATGCCAAATGGAAGTTCATTATGTTCACTTGTCCAAAGGGTCAAGAAGAGGTCAGTTTAAGGAGCCCCAGACAACATCAACCTGCGATTAACAGGTGCATACCCAAGAATTCAGCAGCCTTATGGGATATGACACTCCATTTTAAGATTCTTTGAAACATTCATTTAATAAAGGGCAAACGGTAGAGTCAAGAAATAACTTGTACTTCAAAAACTAAACTGCATTAAAAAAACTAATATCTAGGAGTACAAAATTATTTTAATAAAATGAAAGTGCATTAAACATCATTAAAGTTGTAATGTATTGTACCATCAAGAAGTTCTAGCTAGTTGACTGGTCAGGTAAATTAAGAAGTCACAAAGCAGTCCCGTTTTGCTTGTTAAAGAAACAAAACATAATGTGAATGAAAATGGATATTTGTGACACTTAGCATGCTTGTAGAGATTGAGGTCAATTAGAGAGGCAAATGTGCTAGAATTATCTTTTTAAAACAAATTTTTGGTGAGTTTTTTACCATCATGGCAAGTATGGGGGTATGCATTCAAGAAAAGTTTGGTCTAACTGACCAATGCACTGTGTTTATGGTTTAGTCTCTACTGGTAGCATGGAAACAAATCCCATGTTTATTTTCTGTTATTAATTTCAAATCTGATCAAAAACATCATACATGTATAACAACATCCAAATAAGATTAGGGGGACGTGTTATTTTAGAAAAGAGGCAAGTTTGCCTTTATTTCCTGTTATAACTTGGCCCTTTTCATTGATATCACACCCTTACATGGCTGATCCCTTCAAATATGGCTGTTGTACATGTAAAATGTTTTTGGTCAGATTTAAATACCAGAATACCAGATACAAAGTTTTAAGATATATTGTTTTATTGGTTGAAAATATACTGCAAAAATATCATACAGAATTTACATATACATACCAATATATACTAAATGTCTTCTGATGTGCTTGACTTACGTAGACATGAAGAAAATGCTGCATTGTCAACTCATTTGCGGGTGAGGTTAACTATTACAATATACTAGAAACAGGAAGGGGAATTAAGATTGATTGATGCTACTATGCATATAATTAAAGGGATGGCATGACAAACAAATCATATTTATGGAGCTGGTTTAACTTGACTTAACCTGATTCCACCCCTCCTCTTCCTGTGGCTTTGTTTCCAATTAGAAACACAGGATACCTTCTGTACTGTATAACACAGAGTACACATTTTATCATAAGATGATAATGAGGATCCTATATAATTTAACAACACCGCCATATATCACTGAACCCAAGAGTTTCTGTAGGCTTTTCAATGACACTTTTGAACCACGCTGAATTCTTTCATTTGCTAGCCATCCTCTGTAATTTCTGGTAGTCACTGTAAAATGTCAATAGCTACACAGGTCCTAACACTGGTAGCATGATGAAATACAAAGATCCTGACCTTGTACTAGGGCAGAGAAAACCAGTGATTAACATGGCACCAGGAAGGCCATTATCCAGCCAAGACACCCTGATCTGTCCAGATAAAGTGTGAATGATGAGGTGCTGTGTCTCACTGATGGGCTGCTGCAAAAATACAAAGCTAAGTGTCACTTTTTACAAACATTTATAGGTGAACATGCTAACAAATGCTTGATCTTTGTGCTAACCCTAAATATTATTAACTTTGAAGTGCTGTTGTGAATACAATAGTTTACAATAATCCTCCTCAAATAGTGTTATTTTCTGCTGATGAGTGACTGAAATGGCACTTTGGGTTTGTGGTTGTGGCTAAGCATGAAGCAGGCAAGAAGAGCATTTGTACAGGAATTCAAACTTTGGAATTGTCATGTTTGGCAAATATTTGCATTTCAGTATGGAGAAAATCCTTAAAGTACAGGCTTCTCTGTTTCCTGTTCCCAGAACACGATGACATTAATTCCATGTTAAGTCACAATATCTTTAGGCGTTGTATTGATTCTGATATCCTCCTGTTTACACTGATATCCTAGTTTCACTTTAACCAACATTACAGTTTCGTGAACCAGCATGGCCAGTTGAAAACCAGTGCAACCAGATGTGTCCAGTTTGAACCAGCGCTGGTCATTGCTGTTGTTCCAGACAGGGTCCAGTGGTTAAAGAAAAGGGCTTGTAACCAGGAGGTCCCCGGTTCAAATCCCACATCAGCCACTGACTCATTATGTGACCCTGAGCAAGTCACTTAACCTTCTTGTGTTCCGTCTTTCGGGTGAGACGTAATTGTAAGTGACTCTGCAGCTGATGCTTAGTTCACACACCCTAGTCTCTGTAAGTCGCCTTGGATAAATGCGTTTTGCTAAATAAACAAATAATAATAAAGTAACTCTGCTCCTCTGAAAGAAATGCGCATATATGTATATATACAAGGATCGGAACAAAATAACTACAAAAGTACCATGAAGGAAAGCTTATAAAGATTAATTAACAATTAAGTACACATTAATAAAGGCTGGCTTACAACCTATGAAGTGGCACCGTACAATAAACTGTTAGTAAAAGTTCCTTGAAGGAATCAGAAAAAACAGAATAACTCACTGCATCTTGTACAATATAAACTCGTGAAATCAAAGAACCTCCCTCCTACAGTCATGTTTTTGACCAAGTTACTTTTCTGTCAGACCTTTGCAAAATCTTACTTTGGCTGATACATCCCAGCTGCACCGTAATATATTCCATAAATACTGAATTCATTCAGCACTTGTGGATCACAGAAATAATGGTGAATTATTCGCTAGTGAGTATCATGACACCCCCCATAGGCTTCTATAATGAACTTTTCAAGCGCAGGCATGGCTGTGATGGGATTTATCTCTGGTTTCATTTAAAAGTTTGTCAGAAAGACTGTATTAGTTAAGCATATATTAAGCACTGGTTTTATATAAAGCCAAACCTCTGAAAACTGCCAACAGCTGTGACTGTTTGAAACCTACATTCATGGATCCATTTTTATTGCATTATTTTCCAACTTGAAAATGAAGCATACATTACTGTATTGAGTAAGAGAAAGTAATGCAGTAAGTCAGTATATTAAACTAATGTATTAGGGATAGTGCATTGGTAAGTCCTGGCAATATACCTTTAAAGTAAATCTGTTTTGCAACAGAGCAATGACATGTAAATAAATATAATACATATTTTTAAACCTCAATGGGTATATTTTAAAGCCTAGTATTTAATCAACTCCTATTTTTCTAAAAGGAGAAAAAACACCTGTTGATTTTATAAAACTAGATCCTTAAACTCTTAATGCATTCTAGCTTTGCTCTCTTTCGATTCAATTATTAAATTTTTTTTTTTTTTTTTAGTGGTCAAAATCGAGTTAACCTGTGGCAAGATTTAGCTCCACAGTGCCACATTTTCTTTATTATGAAATGTAACCATTTCCTTAGTGAAGCGCAATCCAGTGCCCAGATTAGAACCATTTCATAAGATTCCATACCTTCTCCATACTTTCAAGCACAGCTGACCTGTCAGCGAATATACTGAGGGGGATTTTTAATTTTCATAATCAAAGTATATTGACAATGTACATAAACTTGTAAAAAGTGCTGAGGAGGGCCTCTATTCTAAGCTGGTATGCAATATCATAACGTTTTACAAAACAGAATGCTGTTGAGCAAACCCCTAAGCAGCCCCATTATTAAAATGGTGTCACATTACACAGGCTTCTGTCATTTTCACTTTACTTAGCATTTCATAAAGAATTCTGATATTGGTTTTCAACCTAACTTAATACATTTACTAAACTTAATAAGTTGCAACAATCAATGAGGAATATAGGTGGTCTTTGACCTGTGTCTTTTCACTTTGGGTGCTAGACTAAATATATATATATATATATAAAGTCTTCTAGTTTCATTCTCGTTTTGTGTTTGTGAACTTTTTTCAGTTTGAGCTGCAGCTGAGCTCTCTAATGTGAATCTGATGCCAGAGTTTGATTGATTGCATGCACGACCAATTGGAACCCCACTAGCTCTGGAATTGATTGCACATAAACCAACACTGGTGGTGCAGTTTGTCATTATGTGAAATAGAAAACTGATTTCATAATTCTTTCTGTCTTAGATTGCTTTAAAGAATTTTAGACAGTAAAAAATGGCATGGATTTTAAACCATATGTGCAAGAGTGTAAAAATAAGAATTTCATTTCTCTGCATTTTTAATATGAGCCATATGAATAAAAAAAAAAAAGGAAAAAGATAGTTTCCTTACAGAATATGGGTCATGTACCTGAAGGGGCTTTAAGATGCCTCTGTGAGCGATCATGATATCAGTCCTTCTTGTCATTATGCCATTATAGGGTGATCATTGTAACTTGTATTATGTTTCATTACTTCCTCTATCCGAGAATTACGTCTAACCTGCTGGTTTTGCTCAGAAGAAAGTAGTTCTTCATTAATTTTCCTAGAAAAAGCCACAGAGCTGACTTACGGGTAATCTTATACAACATCTTTATAGAATCCAGACAATCCTAATTGCAAGTAAGAGATACAGGCTCTAAATGAAAGCCTCTTATTCCTCCTATTACAGAACATTGGATAACAACATACATACTTGTAAGGGTAGAGTTAACAAAGTGACTGACCCTGAATATATAACCACCATAAATACATTGTTCAAAAGTGAAAACACATGAAAAACTGACCTTACTCTATTTGATTGGCCCCTAACATACTGCCTAGTTTTTAAAAAATACATAGCGCCAAACCCACCACTAGAAAAAAAAACATGTTTAAACAAATGCTATTTCTATTTTTTATTTGCCCATTTTATATAATGATATCGCATAAAAGAAAAACATTATAATCAGAGAATCTGTTATATTTTCAATATATATATTTTTTTATTTTGACTTGTCTTATAAAATGGCAAAACGTTATCAGTTATCTCTATCAGGGATAGCAGTGCCATAATTAAAATGACATTCTACAGATAAGTAACAAACACCAAACTAAAGTGTCATTTGTAATGTGAACAGATTTCATATACAATACCATACCAACTGTCATTTTTTTAAGATTATAAGAACAAACGTACTTAAATACTTAAATACTTATAAAAGTTGCAACCAGTCTAATAACCCTGGGTGGTACTAGCATATAACAGTACTGCATGACATTTATATACACTACTGTATGAAAGCTCCATATATCTACTGTATATCTTTCTATCTACTGCGGTTATGCGCTAAGTCCTGTAATGAGGAGGCACTTAAAGCAATGATACGCTTAAATAGTTACATTGTCTGGCCAGTCTTTGTATTTGGAAAAACTTGCGGTCTGGTTTTTTTTTTACTTCTACAAAGTTGCTTTCAGAAACTCCACAACCAACTCTCTCCTACTCTTGGGTGTAATTACAGAAGAAATCTGACAGTTACACTAAAACTAATGTTCTTCCTGATAAATATCATTGCATTCAGCGAGTCTCGGCAGCCCTCAGAGTTGGCCTCTTTCATTTCATTATCTGCTTTTACTAAAATGACACCACCTTTTAGTTACATCAAAATTTTATCCTACGTGTGTGGATATTCCAAAGCTGTATTATTTTTAATGAATTGATATTCAGTTCTTTGTCAGAAAAATACATCAAAAAAACAGTAAAATAAAATAATTCAAATCAATACATTAAAGCTAGTGTCTGTGACCTAACCGCTGAAGTTTAAGAAGAAAATGAGTCAGTCACCATACTAGCAATCAGGAAAGCCCATAGTATATATTTTGAAAAACAACAAGAAAACACAGTGCATTGACAAAGCTCAGAACACAACCATTGGCAATACAGCTGCTGGATAAGCTTAAAAAACTGTAAGCTGAGAAAGTCTAACTACTAATATTAAAATCGAAATACTAATATAATGTAACACTGCTTTATCTGTGTTTGAAGTTTAGGGTTATTGCTGAGCAGTTTTTAATGGGATTTCTGTTGGTTGTTAATTAAGCATACGGGTAGATTTTGGCTCACAATGCACTACGCTCTCTAAGCATTGCATGTCGTGTCTTCAAAGGATGCCACTGCAATGTTGTTAGATTGCTCTGGCAAGTGTTGTGGTTTGTAATGTACTTTGCACTTTGTCAGCATATTGCCTCTTGGGGGAGCTGCTACTTGATGAAAGATGAGTAAACATGTTGTGAAGTGGGGTTATTAAGTTCAAGATAGATACGTTCATATAACTAAATAGTTTAAGCCTTTGCTGAAAGCAGAACATCCTGAATCCTGCCAGTCGCTGACTAGTGTAGAGAGATCACTTCATAGTAATATACTCTGAATAAGTGTCACATGATACAGATACATTCCAAGGCTGATCCAGCAAGGACTTTAAATCAAGACTGGATTTAATATTTTTTTGGAATAAAACCAAAGTGCATTTGGACAGTTTCATCTGGGCATCTTTAGAGAAAAAACTTTTTTTTTTGTCTAAGATTGATCATAGCATATCTATCTTCGTAATTGATACCAGATAAGCTGCATCATCGCTAAGTGCCTACAATAATATTCATTAAAATTAGAACGGTTTTGTCTGAAAAGACTAAGAAAATGAGTGTTTTTATTCTTTTGACACTCAAGCGCATTTCAGTTTTGAAAATTAAAAACCATCACACTCTATAACCCATAACCCTCCAGGGAGGAGGCACTACCTCTGTACCTGAAGTTCCCAACACCATCTGGGTTGTCTTTTTTCCCCTCTGTTTCCCTGACTTTTAAAGCCTTGTCATTCAATGAGTTAGTGCATTTTCATAGTAGGGAACAAGGTTTAATATACTTGTACTGTATCTTTAATCAGCATAGCTTAAGAAAGACACATTCAGTATTGATGAAGATCAAGTTGATATTGCTGCTGTCATTCTGCACTGGGTTGATTTTACATCTTTCTGATGATGAAGATAAGTCAGAAACTAGGTGTAACATGGAAAATACTGAGTAAGCAATATCAGACAGTTTGTAATTATTTTTGACTGGCATAGGAGTGTCTTTCAGAGCTAGGTTTACAGGTAATACATGGAATAAAGGCAACGTATGTTGTAAACTCTCTCACTCCATTTTTCCTTTGCTTTGATAGATGACTTCGTTTGAAAATATAAATTTCAAATGAAAAACGAATACCTTTTTATTCCAGTTGAAAGTCTGCATTGTTTCCAAAGAGTTTGTTTTAATGTGTGAGTGAAATCTAATGTTTTGTGTATTACCAATGTTTACATATTGAATGCTCTTTGTATGTGCTGTGAATAAAGTTCACAGAAAAAAAAAATCTGCTCCAACTTTGAATAGCTTAGCATCACAAAAGTTTACTGTAGTAACCATCAAGCAACACTGCAATCTTAGATAATGAGATATATATCCCGCCTTGCCAATGTGGAAAAGAAGCGTCAACAAATTTGTAATCAGATTGATTTTCCAATTAAGCACAAACATTAGCAATGATGCAATTACTGCCAAATGTACAAGATGGGCTTTAACCTCATTATTTAGTTGACATTCTTTTACAGTATTGTCTAAATCAGGGGTTCCCAACTCTGACCCTCCAATTCCATACCTTCTGTTCTAAGATGGATCTTGAGGGCCAGAGTAAATAGTGCAGTATTCAACACTTTTTTTTCCATATTGAGTAATGAGTGTCTTCTTATTTGTGGGCCCTGGTGCACATTTTGCACATGAGACTCACTTTTACATTTCTGTCTCTCAGTGTGGAGTGATGGGCTGGCTCTGGAGGGGGGGGTGTATCAGAAATCACCTTGCTGCTTTGCATTCTCCTCATGTATCTTGGTGATAGTTATAAAGCTAAGTGCCCCCATTAGTTTTGTATTTATATGAGAAGTTATGTGATTTCAATCGGAGTGTCGTTTCATTAAAATGAACTGTCGTACTGTATTACCTACGGATTTCAAGAGAAAATAATAGAGAGGGCGGTTTGGGTAAACTTTTAATAGCATTTTGGGGAATAGCACACAATCACGCTATGAAGACATATTTAAAAGCAGCATGTATAATAATCCATGAGAAAGAAAGATGTTTTGTTGTAGTAGCTCTCTGAACCTTGGCTGAACCCTGGTGTTTGGCAGCCTCCATTAAGGATTGCATGGGATGAAGCATTTGGGTTTGAATCTGAGAACCTGACATCAAGCAGACAGCAATACATGATATCTTATTTTCCTGAGCTGCACTGACACAAATTCTACTCCACTTATTATTTTCTTATGCCAGTAAAAGTTGTATATGGAATGTTGGCATTTTGCGTGCAGATGTGAGCAGACAGCTTTTTTTTTAATTTAAATAATTTGCAGATTGTTTTGTAATAGATGTCATGCTTCTTATTTTATGACTCAAGAATCCTTGACCCTTAAGAATCTTAAAATTAAGAGAAAGGTTGTGGATGCATATGACTACAATTTCATCTGCCGGTCATGTTGCAACCCTGAGAAAAATGATTGTTTTTAAACCCAGATGGAATGATCAACATGTTATGTTGCTAATACATTAAAGCATAATTTATTTTAGATTTACTACTGTGTGTTAATTAAAGAAAATGCAATTTGTATGATTTTTAAGCAGTATCTTTGCTTATCTAGGTGGCTTTAATTCAGTCAGTAAGGTTGGAGCTAAACCCCAGAAATACTGGACATGGACTGAAAAAAAATCAGTTTAAAACCCCTTAGGAATTGATTTTACATCCCACTTGCAGTTTCATACTCTCGCCAACAGCTTGTTGAAAATTGTAATGGATACATTTTGAAGTTCCATTGCAACACTAAGTCGCCCTGGATAAGGGCGTCTGCTAAGAAATAAATAATAATAATAATAATAATAATAATAATAATAATAAACACTGAGGCACTGGCTGTATTGGTGTGTTCTCCAAACTAAGGCAAACTTGAACAATGAGTTGCTTTGCGCAGTATGCATGGGAGGAGTAACAAACCAACTATTGGCGATGCTAATCAATAGAGAACATCTCTACATGAGGGTCTCAGCCTCACCAGGCACTATGTTTACCATTTTCTGTTTCAGTCATCCTGGTGACTTTTCCAATTAAGTTCCCAGAACCATGTCTAATTTCTAAGTCCATCACATACAGCATAACCATTAACCTGTCTCCCTGCAACCCCAATGTAAGAAATACATGAACACATTTGTGGCAATTCTTGCCAGAGCAAATAGGGTTCTTACATCCAGGGTCAGAATGTTACAGGGGAGAACGTTCCATTATTATACCCTGCTTTACCTGATGTGCTTAGTCAGGATGCTAAGAGATAAAAAGTCACCAGGATGTGATAAATTAAATGGAAAAAATATACAAAGCGAATCAAAACAAGGCATTTGTCAAGATAAATCTAACACCATACCAAGTTGCTCTTCAGGCTTCCCTGTGTGCCTTAGGCAACAGTAAATAAGGGAGGGAGGGGTGGTGATGTTAGTTGCAGGTGTATTAAACATGGCACTGTTTAAACCTCTGTATCAATGCATACATTTTTAAAATGATAAGCAGGCAATTTTGGCCGTGATGGAGCAACTGGATTAGGGCTTGCAAGTTTTGATGGTTTCCTCTGTCTGTGTGGAATTGCTTTGCACATGTGCAGGAGATTATCCAGGTGTTGCAGAGATGGCAAGTACTGAAGCACAGTATCATCTTTCCTGCATTTATTTGCACACGTGCAATACAGTGACAAGTAGCATTGCAAAAAATGTCAGACTCACGAAGCAATCAAAACCAACCCCACAGTGATGTAAAGCAGGGAGGAAGAGTCAGGAACCAGTTTAGACAAGCCCTGATTAGTCTTGGATAGCATGGCAACCATACAGTCAATACAAATACAAATCTAGATCCTAGATACAGTAAATACAAAAAAACTCAACACAAGCGCTTACAAAGAATGTTGCATGATCTAGCAGAGTGAACCAGGGGTGATTTTGTAGCTGATTAAATCAGTTAGCCTTTATTAACTATGTAGGTGTTCGTTATTCTGAAATACCAATACACCAATTAGCTTATCTATATGGAATTCCAATTATTTGTCAATACTAATGGCAGCTTTTGTTTACACATTGTGCAACCTTGTATCTGGCCATGTCAGTGGAAATGATCCATTTTATGCTCTTTATCCTGGTATTGTTTTGGTATTGTTCTGGTTCTTAGCTTTTTGTCTCTTTTCCAGTTTACTAAAATGTATTATTTGTATTTTAAAGATCATGGCTAAGGGACAACCATTTTATTCACTACATATGTTGCCGGTTTTTTTTTTTCCTTTCAGCTGGCAGATAGTACTTTTAATAGTCCCAAACTAACAGGTGTTCTCTCCCAAAACAGAAGGTGCCACTTGTTCACAAACATCTCCTCCAGGATAGGCCTGAATAGGGAACATGGCTCCGAGACAAATTAGCATCATTGTCTAAAATACTGAATTCATTTTATCTCATTGTGGCTTTTCAATTGGTCTTCTTTTAATATGTTGCCAAACTAATTGATTGATTGGTGAATAATCCATTTATTTCCTGAGTACTCTAGGATGAGGTGAACCAACTGGTGAAATCACGATCTGAAGCAGAAAGCTCCTCAATCAACCTGATACTTTGTGAAATGTCACCATGTGTCACCTTAAATTTATTTGTGGGAAATATTCTTTATTAGAAGGTGGAAGTTTAACAATACACTATATTATTTGGATTGGTAATTGTCCTGGATACACAGGTGTGTTCATGGGCCCTATTCTGAAACTTTTCTCAGTGGAATAACATCATTCAATTTAACAGACTAAAACTAGCAATAAACTACTCAGAACCGCAAATTAACTGTTCCTTTCTGCAACTAACCCTGGATTCAATTTGAACTATCCTTATTCCAAAAAACAAAAATGAACACGTGTGCAATTATTTAATTCAAACATAGTGTGAATAAAAAGCAGTTCTCTTTATTGCAGTTGTTTGTTCGTTTTGTTATTTGGCAGTTTTTAAATACCACTTTAATAATAGTGGCAAAATAATTAAAATTGAATAGTTTATATCATTGCATTGATTTATTCATTTTTTTATTATTTGCTTCAAAAAAAGGGGCCTGCATGTATTAAAATACAATGTATTTCAGGTACAGTGAATTAAAAAAAGGTTTATATGTATATGTGTGTGTGTGTGTTATTGAAATTAAACTGTGTTACGTTGGAGCATGTTATTTATATAGAATTATGGTAAACAATTGCCGTTAAAGAGAGATCAAATCCATTTAAGCTGCTAGTCCCCTCACTCCTCGCATTTCACAGTGATGTCCTCTTCAACCTGTCAATTTTCCAGCTGTGATAATTGCCATTGTTTTTGCCCTGATTTATCTGTCCATTTCTTGAACTCCTCTCCATCTGTCTCCAGGATTTAACACTGCTGGATAAAGAGCTTCCCAATCCATAAAAAAATACAAATCTACTTAAAACCCCATAAAGGAGACCCTGAAGTGGATCAAATTCAACCATTTAGAAATGCACAGGCATTTCACATATGTGCTTAGCAGCAACAAAAAAAAAACTATAAAGAAAACAAATTCCTTCCAGCCATGCAATGCCATGTACATAAAAAAGCATTAAAAATAAATCGGTACAAAATCATCTTGACATATGCTCACTCTTTGTCCCATACATCTGGAAGCGCCATCTAAGCAGGATTTTAATTAAAAACTTTTTGACTGTACAATTTCTTTGTCATGTCTTTTTAATACTGGCAGCCCCGTCAGCTGCTTGCCTGGAACATACTCTGGAAAACTGCTGGAGAAAAAGTGAGAAAATGGTACAGGTAACTGGGAACAAAACTTTGCTCACATTGCATAAAATGCTGTATTTAATCAAGAAGGGCTGGGATTGCTTCTACCCCCTTTCCAGCTAATCTTAAAGACAGAGGAAGTCATGAACCTAGAAGAAAGGCAGTTCTTTAAATTGTTATAACTGTGGAGTAAGTTGTTGCAGATTTTTTTTCATGCAGATTGCTCATCATTATTTCCTTTCATGCTCATCTTCAATCCAAAAGGTCACCATAAACATAAACATAAGGTTTCCAGATGCAAGCTGTAATTTCATGTAATTGCTCAATTATTACAGTTCTAGTGTACACAATCCTAACCCCAGCACGAACCACTGTGCTACACTTCAGCATGCACTTTTAAGCCATTTAGCTTTTTGGCAGATCCATTTTTGCAATTTGGTGTAGACAAATTAAATACTAGACACCCAAGAATGTTTTTTGATTGCTGCTTTACTTGTAATCTCTGGGTTTTAGAACAATGTGTTTCTTATTTGGGAAGCTCTTGAGGAGAAGTTGTAAAAGTTGTAAAGTACATGGAGAGATACATACTTAAATTATAACCTTGATTTTTTTTTTTAATTGGATGCTTAAACTCTCCTCATATCAGCAGACACATTTTTTTTATTTTTTTTTTTATTTAGTCGTTGCCAATTAGTTTTTATTATTTTCTTCCCAATTTGAAATGCCCAATTATTTTTAGGCTCAGCTCACCGCTACCACCACTGTGCTGACTCGGGAGGGGCGAAGATGAACACATGCTGTCCTCCGAAGCTTGTGCCGTCAGCCGCCCGCTTCTTTACACTCTGCAGACTCACCGTGCAGCCGCCTCAGAGCTACAGCGTCGGAGGACAACGCAGCTCTGGGCAGCTTATAGGCAAGCCTGCAGGCGCCCGGCCAGACTACAGGGGTCGCTGGTGCGCGGTGAGCCGAGGAGACCCTGGCCGACCTAATCCTCCCTCCCCCGGACGACGCTCGGCCAATTAAGCGCCGCCCCCTGGGAGCTCCCGTCCATGGTCGGCTGTGGAATAGCCTGGACTCGAACCGGCAATGTCCAGGCTATAGAGCGCATCCTGTACTCTAGCAAGTGTTTTTACTGGATGCGCCACTCGGGAGCCCCCCCAGCAGACACATTTTTGTGGTAGCCTATATTATTTATCTTTCTTTTGCTGAAAAAGCTACTGGAGAAAGTTCTGTATGACAGTATACACCAATTTATTCACACAACGCAGCATAGATAACTGCTTTTATTAAATAATAATAATAATAATAATAATAATAATAATAATAATAATAATAATAATAATAATAATAAAGGCACACCATCAAAGTTGGTTCCAACTCTTCCCACAGTGTCTCCTAGCTGCATAGAGTAGTCAGTAGTTGCTACTGAGAGCAGCATTTTGACTGGTACATCTGTCCTCCATCTTGCCGGGATCCTGTCCACACTGTCCACAGTCTTTTCAGTGTTTATCTGGGTGTAGGGGAGGGTTTGGGCAGGGGAGGGGTTGTGGGAAAAAAAGTGGGGGAAGTTGAGGGAACAGTTATGCCTTGCTTTCTTTGAAGAAAAATCTCTCTAATATTTTTTTTTGGGGGGGGGGGGGGAGGGGAGGGTACTATGGCATAGCGAGTTGGGCAAACCATATATAAAGCTATAAAGATCATTTTTGTACTGGTGTATATTATTATTATTATTATCATTATCATTATTATTATATGTACTGTTTTTTACCTTGTTTTAAATTAGTTTAAATATATTACAAGATTATGATTTGTCATCACTGCTTACAGGGCTGCTATTTGTTAATTAAGTACATAACTCTGACCACCTCCTGTTGCAGTAAAAAGTAATTGGATCAGCACTTCAAAAACAGGAACAACATGTTTCTCCCAGAACGGTTATCACTTTTATCATGATTTAACCCAACTGATGTAAAGTCACCATCAACATAATGGGTCCTGGCAGTTCTAATTTATTGTCAACGCAACCACAGTAGAGGTGATCTGGGATCCTGGAGAGTACCTGTATTTTAACATAAAAAAGTGTGCATTTAAAGATATTAATAAATGTAAAACAACACTGAGATTACAAACCAGAAATCTGAACATTAAATTAAATAAGGTGATAATAAAGTTATGTTTTTTTGGGGGGGGGGTTTCAGAATTAATGAGAAAAATTCAGGATTATTAAAGTATGAAAGGTAATTGACTGTTTGACTTAATGAAATGATTTGTGCACACCATTTGCATATTGTACCGTATGTTGTGACAAGCATTGCCGTGAACATTTAGTTACAAAATGTACCAGATGCGGTTACTTTGGCAAACTACTGATATGCTACCAAATCAGCGGGTAGGGAACGCCAATGACTACAGAGGACATCATATCTAAAGGCATCAAGCAGTGCTCACAATAACTGAAACACTGAGCAAGATATATCAACCACAACAGCCTACATGGGAGTTTTATAGAATACACTGGCCACTGAATTCCTAGGTAAGTTATCATGATTTAAACCCATCTGGGCTAAAGCAATATGCAATAGTGTCACATGACTCACTTGGTGGAAGATGAATATAATCTCATGTTATCAGTCTTGAACTTTCTTAACTATAATTAACACACATTGCTTTTTTTCAGACCAGAATATGTTTAAATAAATGCAGGGGTATTTTTTTTTAATTTTATTTTTTTAAATATAACAAGCAGTCATCTGGTAATAATTAGTTTGATTTTGAAACATTTACTAATAACTATCTTTCATCAGATCCTTACCTTTTGTTAAGCCATGCTAATTTACATCTGTGATGATAAATGCAGTACCTGCCAATCTAATGTCCTCTCGATCTGGTCTATATTCATTTGTATTTTTGGAACACCGCAATATTATAACTAGCCCATGCTCATTTCATTATAAAATGTTACTCTTGCAACCCAAGGTATAGCCATGTTTCAATCACTGAATAGAATTATACCTGAAAATGCCAAGACATCATCTATTGATTTATTGAGCAAGATCTAGACTTTAGATTGGATATTGGTAACACTTTACATTGTGTCTCTAATACATGCGTACTTACACATAATTACAATGTTATTATGCATGAAATTAATGTGTATATCTTTTTTTATGCTACACTGTAAAGTATGTAAGTGCACAATTGTATCAGAAAAAGGTGAGGGTTAGGGTTAGTGGGGTTAGGGTTATGATTAGGATTTGGGGATAAGGTTAGGATTAGTGTTAGGGTTAGGGTTAAGGCTGTGTAGTGCAAATAAATGTACACACTAAGCACATTGTACTTACATATAATAACATTGTAATTATGAGTAAATACACATGCATTTACAGAGTAACTACTATGTCAATACACAGTTTTTAGAGACACTTAATGCAAATGAGGAAAGGATCAGTTTCAATAAGGATTTTGGCCCACATCTAACTTGAATGTGAATTTGTGGGAACAGAGGATTTAAATTTTGCATAGGAATGTCTGTTAGACAGGAGAAGCTGACCAAAAAAAAAAACATCTGTGTTATCCATGGAGGATATCCTCAGATGTTAGCTTAATGTTAAAGCCAGGTTGCTTTTCAGTGTTTTAAAGAACAGAGCTGTGGACAAGCATCAAATCATTGTTTTATAGGAAAGGCACAGATTTTCCAAATATTTCATTTTTCAAGCTAGCCGTGAGCCATCACTTAACATAAGTAAAGACAATCATTTGTTGTTTGGCCTTGTTGAGGTTCGGAAGGCATAATTGGGGAATTGGTAATCAATTAAGCCTCAGCCACATGGCATAAAAGCTGGCTGTTGTTCCCAGTGTGGGGCTGGGTTGCTGTGTGGAGGCTAAGGCCTGTGTGAATATTGGGTGTGTGCAGACAGTTTTTCTATGCACTCTTATTAAATCAAAACAAAACCATAAATACCTTCTCTTCCAAGGTCTGCTCACACCCACTGTTCACACAGGCCTTAGCCTCCGCATGGCAACCCACCCCCACACTGGGAACAAAGGCCAGCTTTTATGCCATGTGGCTGAGGCTTAATTGATTGCCTATTCCCCAATTATGCCTCAGCCACATTCCAGGCAAGGACTCATTAAGGCAGGATTATTCTTTTTTCCTGCCAACCACCACTCACACCCGTGAACACACACACACGTCTCTCCATGCCCCCACCTTGCCACTATATATATATATATATAACATTTTTGGAACAGCAACCATAACAATGTTCCTATCATTTGTGTAAAAAATAACCTGTTTTATTTAGATATAAATAACACATGGTTTTGGTGTACAGCATATGCATAGGTGCCGAGACACATATATTACTAGCTTTTCACAATAGCCTGAAATAGTAGAACGAATAAAGTTCCACTGGGCTCCAGCTGACAGGCATACCCGTTCTACAATTTTAAGCAATTTCGAACATGTCTTCTCTAACAAGCTTAAAATCCTACTTGTCTGATTTATATTTTGGCTGGAGATATTTTCTCTGGCTGTGATAAGTTTGTGTTTGTGTGTATGTCTGTCTGGTAGGGGAGCAGTTGCAAGTACAGTTATGTGAAAATGTTGCAGAGTGCACATTTTTTAAACAATGAATTGGTCCCAGATATGTATACATAAGTATACATAATATACATAAGTTTACATACCCCAGTGGACATTTATAATTTCTAAAAATCTCTCGATAACAAAAGCATTTTAGGAAAAATCTTTTGTAGCAAGTATGATTGCTGTCATTATCAATAAGTCAATATGGGAAAAAGTAAAGAGCTGTCTGAAGACCTGTGAACAGGCTGGCTGTGGGGGTGGCGTCAAGGCAGAACGGAACACATTGACAGGCAGTACTGGCGAAACTGAGACACAATGGCTGCGCTCAGTGTGTTTATTGAATGAAACAAATAAAAGATTTAAACAAAAACAACACACAGCACTTGAGGCCAAAATAAACAGACAAACAAAACGGACTAACACTTAAACAAACAGTGGACTAACAGACTATCAAACACGGTGAGTCAAAACAAACAAGTATCGAGGTGGACGTTCCAGCACGAAATAGCATTTGTTATTAATTATTCTTTAACTTTATTTTACTCTCCTTCTCTCTCCCGTTCTCTACTCACCGAACACCCAACCCCGAGTGAGTGAAACACTGCATCTTTTATGCAGCTGTACCGAGACTCGATTGCTAATCAATTATTCAATTTGGAATCTCGGTACATCTGCACGTGAACTAATTTGTGCACTTCCCTGTGCTCACATACAAAAAACACTTTTAATCTGCACATGAAATGATTGTGCCATCCTCGTGTCTAAATACAATTATATATTTTAAATTACTCGTGCTACACAGACCCATTTATATCCCGTGCACTAACATCTATACACCAACATTAACACACCATACGCAACACATAACACAAAATCCACACAGGGGTGGGGGACACTGCTACAAGACCCTAGGCAGAAAATTATTTATTGTCATAAAGCTGGAGAAGGATATAATAAGTTTTCTAAGCATTTGAGTGTCCCAATTTCAACTACTGTTTCTATTATCAAGAAGTACAAGACTCATGGTACTGTCACAATGCTCCCTCGGTCTGGAAGAAAGAAGGTTCTTTCACAAAGAACAAGTAGAAGAATTGTGAGGAAGGCTGACTGCCAAAGATGTTAAAAGTGAATTGGCTGGAAGTTGGACTGCGGTTTCCATTTCACCCATAGGTCGAGTATTGCATGGTGAAGGTCTAAATTGTCGCAGGCCAAGGAAAAGCCACTCTTAGGAAAAAACGTCACAAGGACAATTGCTTAAAGTTTGCAAAATGGCATTTGAATGATGGATATGAGTTCTGGTCAATAGTTTTGTGGAGTGATGAAACAAAAATCGAGCTATTTGGTCACGCTGATAGTCGTTATGTTTGGAGAAAGTCTGGTGAGGCTACAAAGAAAAGAACACCGTACCTACTGTCAAGCATGGAGGTGGTAATATCCTTCTATGGGGCTGTTTTTCCTCTAATGGTCCTGGAAATTTAGTTCCAATACATAGTAAAATGGATTCCATAGCATACCAAAAGATACTGGCCAATCATCTAAAACCCTTCGCTACAAAACTTGTTTTAAAGCACAACTTGACGTTCCAACACGACAACGAAAGCACACATCAAAATCTATTTCAGAATGGTTAAAGGAGTTTTGGAGTTTTGCAAAAAAATTGCTGAAATCAATAATTGTAGACATCTATTTTTTATAACTCATCCAGAACAGCAAAACTTTTGCTACAGAATTTTTTTTCCTATAATTATTTGTTTTTGAGAAATTATAAATTTCCACTGGGGTATGTAAACTTTTGACTACATATATATATATATATATATATATATATATATATATATATATATATATATATATATATATATATATATATTAGCTCAAAGAGCCAGCATATCTTTACAGTACTAGATTATTTTGGCACATGAAGAAAATCAATTTAAAAAGCATTGTTCTCTAGTCTAAAATGGGCACTGTGTTTTCTGGCGTTTGTTAACATTACAAGGTAAATCTTAAAAAGTAAGAACTTAGTTCACATAAGTTGCTTCTTTTTCTACTGAGCTTCTTAACATTGACACTTTTATATTGCTTGCTGAAAATAATGTGCACATTTTTCTCTGGAGAAAATAGCTTTATGGATTTGCCTGGAAGCTGCAAACATTTTTAAAGATCTTAACTGAGTATGTTTAAATGCTCTGTAAATGTCATGGCAAGCTACGGGTGGTGAACTAGAAAAATGCATTGAAAAGAAAAATATTTGTCAAGCACCTGTAGTTTAGCAGACGGTCCACATCAACACATTCACCATGCCAGCCGCAGCAGTGAGCTCAGCATGACCCTTGACCTCTTGTGACTTTCTTGTGTGATCCACCTGGAAAAGGGCTCAGCTCAGACCACAAACGTACAGCATAATCTGTGAGCCTGTAGCACAGCCTTCGTTTAGGAAAAAATGCCTGCCTAATCACACCTCACTTATTCCTAAACACTACATGTGGTTTAACTTTGCACCCACTTTTCCACTTGAGGACTTAATGTTAACACCAAAAGACACCTGTATTACATTAGCACACAAACCGTGAGCACAAAACATTTGAATGAATTCCTCAGATAGACTTGAAGCTGGTCACGAAGTTCTGCAGTATATAAAAATATGTCTCGACTCACCTAGAAGTGTTGACCCAAGTAAAAAAAAAAGGTTTAACTGGCATGAAAATGGTCGATTTCCTTTCTTAAGAACACCTGAAAGACTTGCCACACCGGCCAAACAAGTGCAAGAACTGAAGTGGTCTGCAATGAAAGGCCTAAGACGGCAGCAAGGTTTCTGAGGGTCATCCTTCCTGGACTGGATACATTTCATGGTCCCAGCTGTCCTGATAATTTGTACAAGACCCAGGCAATATGGACTACCTGCTGTGATTCTATATTCTGGTTAAGTCAAGGCAGCTGGATTACACGACTGTTACATTAAAACAGCCCAGCAATCCCAAACCAACATCACTCACCTTGAGCATTCCTCTCTTACACACTTGATTGACTCAAATTAAACGGTTTGCCTTTAATTTTTACTTAGAGTGTAAATGAGATTGCTGATGGATTATACTTGGAATTAGTATAATAAGAAAAGAAAGAATCCATTTGGATTTGGTGAACAGATATTGTTCCCATGAAATCAATAGCTCACTTATAGGATTTGGGGATAGAACTCAAATATACCAGTGTAAATGGCAGCCCCATATTCCTATTCACTGTGATGCAGGTGGAGATACTATTTCTAAATAAGGCAATAACTGTGTCCAGTTCATAATACATTTTTGTTCAAGTCAATTCTTCATACGTGATTTTCTAATTATTAACACCCTTCAAAAACAGTCCTTAAAAAACGGTTCTTAAACGTTCAATGAAGCTCATGTTGTAGTAATAATAAGTGAGTCAATGAATCATCCCTGTGGAAAAACATCATCACTATTAATATAGTGAACAAATAAAACAGAGACAGCCCTTAGCTCAAAGAATATTTGGAATATTTGGACTGGAATATTTGGATTGAAATACTTGTAGATGGGTATTGCTGTTTCAAAATGATGTCTGCTGAGTTTACATGATAAAAATCTGTGTATTTGACAGTTCATTGCTAAAGAGGTCACACAGGAATATGTGAAAAACGTATTCTCCTTAGGCATTGAAGTGTCACTAGGCCTTCCAGTCTTTGGTACTATGGGTGTGTAGGTCATTTAAAATGTTTGATTAGATAACAGACAAGATCTGGCACAACTCGGTACATAAAAATAAAACTAATGGATATCTGAGAGTGATTTATGGGACCATCTCTACAAAGAAAGAGTCACAGACTTTTTGTGGTTGCCAAAGATTGTTATCAATTTCAACACATCAACTGGTATTGCATCTACTAGAAACACCATTATTATTCATTTCTTAGCAGACGCCCTTATCCAGGGCGACTTACAATTGTTACAAGATATCACATTATACATTATTTCGCATTATACAGTTATCACATTATTTTTACATACAATTGCCCATTTATACAGTTGGGTTTTTACTGGAGCAATCTAGGTAAAGTACCTTGCTCAAGGGTACAACAGCAGTGTCCCCCACTGGGGATTGAACCCACAACCCTCCGGTCAAGAGTCCAGTGCCCTAACCACTACTCCACACTGCTGCCCTGACCATAGAAGAGATGAAGCAATTTTACACTTACACTATGGTCATTAGGATTCTCAATTCTAAAACTTATTTTTTTGTTAAGGATATGATCAAGTATTGCAAAAAGAAAAACTAGAGATCTTCATCAAAATGCAGTACGTATTTGTCCAATTGAGGTATCATAGCTAATATTCTTGATATTTTCTATTTTAATCAACTGAAAAAATAATAAGAGGGAAACATTTTTTTTTCCTATGGTGGCATACGAATAGAGAACAAATGTTGATTACTGACACACACAGAGACATGGGATAAACTGAAATATAATGCATAATCATTTGTTTTATTATTCTCATAAGAAGAATAATAAACAATCATACTGGCGAGCATTAAAACCACTCAAAAGTCTGTTTCAAAGGACGATAGTGTACAACTGTACACTGATCTCAACTTTCTTTTTTTAATTACAGTATGTATAATTATCTAAGCAAGATATCTATTGATTTCATGTCTGGCTAAGTAAACTTCTCTCTAATGTAAATATGATGAAATGCTCACATCTGGCTGAATGCTATAAAAACATATCTTGTGTCTGTGAAAGCGTTCTTCAACATCTGTGTTTCCAGACCCGTACAAGGACTTGGGAATTAGTTATTTTTTTATATGCTCTCTTTTATTCCTAAGAGATTATTCCAAAAATATTCTCAACAAAGTGCATACAATTTCCATATCTCCTAGGAGTATAAACAGTGTTTGATTTATATCTGTAATTTTCACACTTTTCCCCCTTATGAGATCAGTGAAGGCGTAAGTGTGGCTCTTTTCAGGTTGACGAGCCCTGAATGCTAACAACATAGATGTCTGGGTTTTCTCCACTATATTTACAGTTGTTGCTCGCTAGGTCTGGATCAGTTACTAATTGGAGGACACTGAATCAACAAATAACCTATGAGGCCTTGAAAGTGAGTGTCTGTATTTATAACAGTTAGTTAAATAAACAGTCTCAACCTCTCAGCTCAAATGTTAATATAATGTAGAAATATTTTGTTTATACCATTAACATTTAACTCTTACTATTACAATTTCATAAAAGATTATTATTGGTTCAACTTTTTTATGCTCAAACAACCTGAGGCAATCAAAAATGCATTCCGCGTGGAGTGCAGGATGTGCCCTCTATAGCCTGGAGGTCGTCGGTTTGGGTCCAGGCTATTCCACTGCTGGCGCACAATTAGCCGGGCGCCACCCGAAGTGGGGAGGGCTTAGATCAGCCGGGGTGTCCACAACTCACCCTGCACCTGCGACCCCTGTAGACTGGCTGTGCAGCTGCGGGCCTGCCTGTAAGTTGCCCAGAGCTGCATAGTCCTCCGACACTCTAGCTCTGAGGTAGCTGCATGACGGGCCTGCAGAGTGAAAAGAAGCGGACGGCTGACAACACACTTTTCGGAGGACGCGTTTGTTCGCCTTTGTCTCTGCCGAGTCAGCGCGGAGGTTGCAGCGGTGAGCCGGGCTTAAAATTGGGGAGAAAATGAGGTAAAAAAACATTTGGCGATTCCAAATTTAATATAATAAATAAAATATTCAATTGCTTTAACATTTTAAAGCTAATTCTACAAAAAAAGGATTTGACATTTGATGAGCTTGAACATGGCTTAAGCATGATCAAAAGTTAGAGGTTGTTTAATTTTGTGGTGGCATTATATCAGACATCAGATTAAAGGCTTTTTTTATGTAGACAGCTCTTAATAACCTTTAACCAGGACAATATTTGAATAGACATTCCTACTTGCTTTGTGCATAAGAAGATATTTGTCACAAAGACGGCCAGAGTGGGTGGCGTCAGACCAGAAAAGGAATACACAGAGACGGTGGTTGTGATGATGAGCCGAGTGCAATGGCTGCACTCAGCGTTTAATAACAAATAACAAAGGTTTGAACAATGGAATACAAAACAGGACACGGCACTTGACGCCAAAATAAACAGACAGACAAAACGACTAGACACTAACACACAGGTGAAACGGAGACGAACAAACACGGTGAGAATACACTTATTATATTTATAATTACGCTGACGATTTTACTCCTTCTCTCTCACCCGTTCTCCACTCTCTGAACACCTAACCCTGAGTGCAAGAAATGTGCGTCTATATATACTATTGTGCTGGGATTCAATTACTAATTAATTATTCACTTGAATCCCAGCACGTGAATTAATTCTGTGCAACCCCGTGCTCACATATTACATTTAACCAGCACGTGAAGTGATTTGTGCTCTCCTCGTGCCTAAATACAAATATACACTTTTTAAATACACGTGAAACACAGACCCGTTTATATCCCGTGTACCAATGACTATACACCAACATTTACACACGCAACATACAACACAAAACACACAAATACACACAGGGGCGGGGCGCATTGCCACAATATTGTAAAAAAAAAAAACTGTTTTTTAAAGTAAAGCAATGCAGTTAATTAGCCAAATAAAATAGTGATTTGTCAATAAAAGCCTAAAATGGTTTACAGTAATTTGAGTTATTTTTATTGGGTAGTTGCAGCTGTTCAGAAAGCGACTTGTTTACAACATAGCAGCATTGATTGCCATATGGTCAAGAATGTCTGTTTGTGGACCTGTGTGACAGACAAGGAGGCATTTGGCTTCTTCTCAGAAAACATCTGCTCGGTATTTTGCTAAAAGTCAAGAGCACCTCAAACTGGATGGTAGCAGCACAGCCACAGTGAAGCAAGTGCAAAGGAACATTTTGAGAGGAATAAAATAATTTAAGAGTATAAAACTACTGTATCAAGAATCAACTCAGAACAACAACTCATCTTGTTTCTTGCTAGTTTGACACCATTTCAACATTTCTTTTAATCAAAAAATGGGCTTTGCCTTTACACATGCATCAGACTAATCAGAACTGCAAGAATGGGTGAAGGCAGCCTTGCAGCCAAGTCTACGGCTTCTGCATTCTCCACAGCCACCTTGTATGCACCCTGGAACCAGGAGTCTGAACTTGAGAACTTGAATCATGTGTTGGACAAATTACATTAGGAACTTGTAGTAAGTGTCCCTGGAATAAGCCTTTAGGCTAGAGAACAGGCCTTCATTGACCAGCGAACCAGTGCATCTTAAAACGTTTATCACAGTTGAACTGGTGAGGAATATTATATTTAGTATTGCAACAGAATTGTTTTCCTGAAACTGATGGGCAGAACTCTGAATGTCTTCTACAGAACGCAATGTCCTATGCTTGACTGCAGACATGTCAACTGCTAGTGAAGAAAACATGCAGACAATACTTGATTAGTTCATTAATTAAATAACTTCACCAGAAGAGACCCCGTTGAGAGTGAACATCTTGTACGCAGGGATGTTCTGGGGGACATAAGGGAAGTTATACATCTGTACATCTTTCAAACCGTGAAATCCATCCATCCATGCGTCCATACGTACATTCATACATGCATACAAGTGGGTACAGCACTTCTCCAAAATCACTATACCTCTGTGCATTCGGGTTGGGTTTGGGTTTGGGTTTAATATAGTTCAGCCCAAACTAGTAAGGATGTGTTGTGGATTTTACTGCGGTGGGATTATTAATTAAACCTGGAAGAATAACCATAACTACTATGATATCGTCAATGAGTTGCCAGCATGGGTGGATCAATACCAAAGAAAGTCAGCTCATAATATTAATATCAATGGCGCAACGTTCACCGCATGCAAGGTGTGCAAGAGATCTCCTTTAAACAGACCACACAAAAGCAGAGATCTTTTAGCTTCACCCTAAAATATGTAAAAAAATAATACATTTAAAATATATATATAGAACATTAAATAAACCATGTATATGAAGAGTAGGCCTCATGCTCTATAGTACTGGGCTGCCCCTGCTCCCCCTTTAGTAATACACTACTATATTCCAAGTAAGCAAAAACGCACTGGCAGAAGAGTTTTTTTTACAAAACACAGTACAAATCCTCAATTCTTCAAACACAACCCATGTTGCCAAGTTCCCGTTGGAGAGAATAAAATGCATTGTTATGGTACTTTCTGATATGAAGTATTGGTAACAATAAGCTAATGTATATAATGGAAGCTGTGGAGTTGTCTGTTATATTTCCTGAAGATCCCAATAGCGCCATATTTTGGCTGTTTTCAATATTATTTTTCTAAATTTAAGAACAAAAGAAAAGAAACATGTTTGTTAAATATATATTTTTCACTGACTTTGATTTTATAACTGCCAGTGGTTTGTTGTCCCTGTAATTGTCCTTCTATTACATTTTAAAGGATTTGTCGAAAACTATGAAAGTAACTTAGACAACATTCTGTAGAGATGAAATCCACTTACAGATCCTATATAATTCTAGAAAGATAACGTCCCTGCAGGTGTGCTTTTGAAGAAGCTGTAAATATACATGTGACAAGATTAAGCCTGCAATAAATCAGTAGATTCCAACCTACAAAGACCTATCAGAGATCTTCATAAAGAAATATTTTATGAAGGTATGACTTTGGCTATTTATTTACAGTATTAATATCTCAAACCTATGTTTGTCCCTTAATAAAATCAGGCTGGTACAAATGTTACATATATAATAACAGGCATGAATTATGAAACTAGAATTCCAAACTAAGTGTATATATTTTGTTTTTTGTTCCAAGATTCGTTGTCTCAAAAATTAAAAATCAATACAGATTCTCCTAATACATATAAATGAATGTCAGGTCAATGGTAGATTCTGCACAAAGAGGTTTCCAATTCTCTATGTTTAGGCAAACACTGTAATACCCCAATTCACATGACCTAGATAATGCACAGTTAACACCTGTTGAAACCACATGATTGCCAGTCACTTCGTTCACAATCACATTTTCACAACATGTTGACCAAGCATTGCTGTACAAAGGTATGTATTTCAAGCACACAGATATGTGTTTCCGTGATGCTCGTCTGAATGCATTGTGATAGAAATGTGTGCCTCAGAATGGGGGAGGGTCGCTGGCCAAGATTGGCAGAGATTCACATTCAGTCTAAATTAGTACACTGGCCACCTGTCTGATGGACAGATTAATTGTAATTAGTAAGAGAAAATGACCATGGGGACAATAGCTGGTCGATCAGTCTCTTACCTCCTGCTGAAAATATAATTGTGCAATATGTTGCTAAGCACCTGAACTGCAACTGTAAAACAACTGAGAAGACAGTCATTAACTGTGATTCTTAATTGAGAAAATGCATGTGTAAAATACATGTTCATAAAAGTCCTGACACAAAATACGATCTGTCAATTATAATGCTTTAAATGTTATAAGCTACAAAGCTGTGATGTCTTATATTTTCTTTCAGCGTATTGTTAAAAAATTAACTTACAAAAATGCATAGCTTTTCATTGTTTCAAGAATGACATCCATATTTAATAGGACTACTGTAAGTCACAGTGGTAAAGAGGTGGGAGAGTCCTAAATGTAAAAGATAATTTAGTCAATTTTGTCATTTAAAAAGAAAACGGCAATAACACCATGTAAATAATGTTTCCTGTAAAGGTCCATGAACAATGCATCATGTGTATTAAACAAACAAAAAAATCATAATGCATGTACCATGTTTCTTATTATTTCACACTCACCCCTTACTGGTTATTATCTTGAACACCTATCAGCAAAACAGGCGGCATTGCTGTACTTTCTAAGAAAATGAACTGAGTAGAATATGATTATCCCTATTTATTGTGCTCACCCTTTTACCTGGAATGGGAATTTCTGAATAGCTATTAGGTGATCCTACCACGTTATGCTGTGGGGTCATTTAACTGCAGGAGCCAGATAAGAAAGCCATTAAGAAGCTCGACTGGAAACCATGTGGGTGAAACTAGAGGAGTATGGCGAGCATGTTGGTCTGGCACTGTAAAAGAGATTGATGGGAAAATGTCACGGTGCTAAAAGATCTAGTTTTGTCGAGGGAGAAGCAAGCCAAAACGAGAGACATTTCAGAAGGGGGTTCTGCAGCTATCTCTTTCCCCGGTCAAGAGGAAAATTATTTTCTATCCTTAATTGTACATCCTTCATTGGTGTAAAATACAGGGAAAGGGTTCAATTAATCATTTAGTGACATCTCCTGAGGTTGTCCACAGATTGACATCAATGGTCTCTCCTTAAACCGGCTGTCTGTGTCAGCACTGCACAGACATCTGCAGTTCATCTTGTTTGAAGGATATATATGATATTATCCATCCGTTTTTTTCTTTTGCAGCTTCTGCTGCTTGTTTTGCTTAAAGACCATCTGCTACATATAAAATGTGGAATATTTGTAAAACATGCAGGCTGTGAAGGAATGCAAATCATATTAGCATTTTCTCCTTTACACTAAAAAACAACAACATTATTTTACATTTTCCGTGATTTTTAGAGTAGTGATGTGGTTAAGTAATTAAACTGAGCATACACAGCTGCATGACCAGCAGTTGTGTACAAATATTTGGTATCTTTTTATGAATATGTATAAATAGAAATGGTTGTATTAAACAATATGTTTGATTGAAACAGTGTTTTGATACAACTTTTCTAAACTGATATTTCATAACAAACATTATATTATATATGTGTGTGTGTGTGTGTGTATATATATATATACTGTGTGTATATATGTATATATATATATATATATATATATATATATATATATATATATATATATATATATATATATTCTCACACAATATATGTAATGCAAAAAAGTTCCACAGGGTGGTGGGAGTACTGTTACTTCTCAGAGAAGTTAGGATTTGCTTCTGATGCTTGTCTGTCTGTGAAGAGCAGTGCACTTTACTTTCTTGATAGCATTATAAGAGGTTTCGGCCATACATATACCCCACTGACACTTTCAAAAAGGTTCTAGGAACTACAACACTCCTCATCATTTTTTACTGCATACCACCCTAACCCTAACCCTAACCCTAACCCTAACCCTAACCCTAACCCTAACCCTAACCCTAACCCTAACCCTAACCCTAACCCTAACCCTAACCCTAACCCTAACCCTAACCCTAACCCTAAATCACTAAGTGTAAAGTAACATTGCAAACATTGTTACATCTTCACGAAAAAAATAAATAAATAAACAGGACTCTTAATTTAAACCATTGTTGTATGAAATCTTGCAAATAAATATGAGCACAAATTCAAATGCTGTCTTTAAATGCAGAGATACAGATTAAACCACACATGTCAAACACAGATTTATGGGACATGGTATTTTTCAATTTAGGTCTCATCTGCTCCGGGTAGAAGAAAAAGTATTTGTCCAAAACCTTTACAAGAAAAGTAAAAAAAAAAAAAAAAAAAAAAAAAAGATTTTTAACAACAAAAATCAGTAAATGAAGTTTTAAATAATTAAATAATTATATTTTTACAACAACAGATTTTTTTTTAGGACAGTTCTACATATGGATACTCTGAATCCAATAAGGTCTGCAGCTGTACCACCCTGGAAGATCCAGGTGTTTT
Organism: Acipenser ruthenus; assembly: GCF_902713425.1. NCBI lineage: Eukaryota > Metazoa > Chordata > Actinopteri > Acipenseriformes > Acipenseridae > Acipenser > Acipenser ruthenus. The sequence continues at coordinate 38,411,087 of NC_081199.1, read as the reverse complement.
GAAGCGGTTAATACCTTCTTGGCTAAGAATTGCTTGGGTCAGGACCCGTTATAGGTGTGTCTGAAAGCCAACTAATCTAACTAATCTTTTTTTAACACTGTATTGATATGGTATTTGTTACATGACAGTTGCTCAAAATGTTTTTTGTTTTTTTGGGGTTTTTTTTGTTCAACAGTAGCAGGGTTCCAATTCATTACTTTTTCCATGCTTGACCAAAATTACCCGATTGCCTGAAAGGGTTACATTTTATTTATACACTACAATAAATATTTATGTCAGTAACAGGAACTGACAATACAAAAATAAAACAACATTTATTTTTTGTTGACTCCGATATACAGTATATACTGTATATGCACAACCAGTACTTTTTTTATTAGAACTGATTCTAAGTTTAGTAAAGAAAGTAAGCACAATTCAGGATGGATCAAAAGAAGTTAAAATATGCTTTGAAACTTCTTCATCCACCTTATATTTGTGTCAGCAACAAAATTGGCTTCATGAATAAAATGTTATCAAATCTAGAACAATCCCGATTGGCACAGAAGGAAAACACAACACAAGCTTTGGTGCTCCATTATAAACATAGCACTCAGCTTCTTTCAACTGCAGTTCTGAAAATGACTACAGGTTCTTGACCCTTACCACTATTCTGAGCCATATTTGATCTTATGTTTCCATGGGTGAAAGGTAATGCTGTAGACCACCCCTTTAGACCAGCACTCCATCTCGTTCCAGTACATATTAATGTTATTTTCGGGTCATTTAACTTACCCTCAGTGAAGGGTGGAGAATGACGCTGGGCTGTAAATCACCCCTCAGTGGAATGGATTGGTGCCGTAACAGATTAGCATGAGGATTGCAGTGTTGCTTGACCATGTAAAATACACACACAAATACACACACATATCAAAAATGAGGTTATGATGGACTTACTTTTACACATTTATTCCACAAACTTTCAGAATTGATGGTTGCTATATATACCACGTGTGCCCAAGTGACCACTAAAGCTTTAACGCTTTAGTTTAAGGGTCCATTATTAGTGGTTAGATACACTGTATGCTAGTTTTTATGCTATTATTATTGGATTATATAATACACTTTTGAAATAATATATATATATATATATATATATATATATATATATATATATATATATATATATATATATATATATATATATATATATATATGTATCACGTGATACATATATCAAGCCTTGTAACATATCCCTAAACTAAAAGTATGTAATAACCAATCTTTGATACATATTGTAAACACTATCTTTTCTGCCAATGTACTGTTAATAAATCCACAACCATTATCTGACCTGTTACCTCTTTTTCACCTACAACTACTCTGTACTCTGTTCATAATTACCAGGGCTACTAATGTTGAAACTGTAACCATACTTAGATTGCCCATTTGGCAATGTTAAAAGATTAGCTTTAAAACTGTTTAAAACTGCTGGTCTAGCTTACACGTGGCAGAGAAAGTGATGTTTTTCATTTTCTTCCTGCTTTTGTTTCAATACTCTATTTTGTGGTTGTATATATATCAGTAAAACCACCTAATATTCTTTCAGTACATCTGTTCTTCTCATGCGGTCCACATTTTATTTTAGAATGTTTTCGTTTTTTTTTAATAATGGCACAATATGGGGCCAGCATATTATATCTCCCAATGCTTAATGTGTTATATTGCCTATATACTGTACAGCAGTTTTACAAACTGATTTCAGCTAGAATAGTTAGGAAATGAATGCTGGTTTCCTTACACATTTATCATGCATGAAGTTCTTTCCATTTCCTACTGGTTTCTTTGACAGCGGGAGTAGAAGTTTAAAAAAAAAAAAAAATTTGATAGACTGATACAAATAAAAGACGAACGCTATCTTTGGTGAATCTGGAATGATGGGATTCAGCAGTTTGTATACTTGTGTCACTGAATTGACAAAGGAACTGTTCATACCTTTGCTTGAATTGCTTTACCATTTACTGACAAATCTGTCTTGAATCATCAACACACGTCACTCTTCCCTGCTGCAATTCAAATATATATATATATATATATATATATATATATATATATATATATATATATATATATATATATATATTTGAAATGCATATATATATATATAAAGAATAAAAATGCCTGTATGAGAAAAACTTTTACAGACACAAATAGTGATAAAAAGTATGCTTTACAGATGTGATGTGGTGAACTGAATAACATACACTGACATCACATATGCTGTCTTCAGCTCAGTTTTAATTATAGACCTTATCACTTCTGCTTCCTTTTCTCCTCTTGGATGGGATACAGGCACATCTGTAGATTAAAAAGACTAGTAGTTAAAACATTGACTGTTTGATTAAACAAAATATGAAAAATCTGTTACAAAAAAAAAATCTGACTGGTTTTAGTTGTACAATAACAAAAAAGTAATTGTTTATTAAAAATAAGAATGGTGTTGCTCAGGAACAATACTAGGAAAAGCATTTCAATCTCACACATAGTACAGAGTGGAATATGTGCAGTCAGTTTACTATGCAGCTCTAATGTGGTTAGAAACTATTATGTATTCTTTTTATGCATTTAAAACACTTAAAGTTTTTTGTTTTTTTTTAACTTGAGTTGAGTTATTGAACAATGTCAAACATTAATGTAGATTAATCAAGCTCTATGATTTAGTAAATTGCAGATTTACTAATATGTATTAATGCTTTAAAATATTATGCTTACATTTTGTGTTAGGAGATTTCTGAATGATTTAAAAAACATTTGGATATGGAATTGATTTTAATATATTTCATAGAGGTAAGAACAAAAAATAATAATATCTTTATTTTACTGTTTATTTTGCTGCTATAGCATTGTATTTTAATATAATGAGCTTTTTTCCATTTAAATGTAAGTATTGATTTCCATTTATATTCACAAACAAAATGGTCACCTCCTAATTAGTGTTTTCTATGTTTCTTGCTGGTATACATGACTAGTATTAAAATGTTTTATTGTTAATTATTTAATGTTTTCATTCTAAAATATATCCGTAAATGTATTATTATTATTATTATTATTATTATTATTATTATTATTATTATTATTATTATTATTATTATTATTATTATTATTATTATTATTTTATTGATTGTTTATTTGTGTTATTTAACTGTTGATTAGTTACACCTGTATTTAAAAGTGACACATTTTCCATTCATAGCTATAACCAACCATATCCAACCAATTGATTTGCTTAATAGATGTCCCTTTCAGATCTTTGATCGAGTCACAGATGTCTTGCAAAACAGCCAATAAATCAGCAACTTTTAGGATATTATTATCTTGTAAATTAATTTACCAAAAAAACTACTGCATAATTACCAAAGATTTCAAGAGTAATGACTCATAATAAGTCAAACCCACTCGAGCATTTCTGACACAGGAAATAAGAAACATTAAAAAAGTTCTTTTCAGTTCTGTAATTTAATATTTTGAGGTGACCTTGAAATTTAAATCAAACCATATTTGCCTCCAAAAACCAAAGAAAATCAATAGGGCTTTCTAAAAATAAAATACATTTAAATATTCTAGAATTATACTGAAACTTTTTTTGTATTAATGCATATATTTACTAAGTGAGATGTATTGCTCTATATTTAAACATAAATATACGAGAGACAATTATAATTCAGTAGAGTTACATTTGCTTCAGTATCATATCACTATATCCATTATCTATATGCATCATTTAAATACAATTTTAATGTAAAACAGACTACATTCAGGGTTACATATCTGTGGTCAGGAATGCAGTGCTGTAATTTAAAGCTACACCCTTATAAATGAAAGACACAAGAGGCATAAAATATGCTTTAATAGTTTCCTATTGTATGTGCATGTATTGTATGTGTTGATTGAGTTTGATCAAATGTAAAACAGAATATGTAAATCAGCATACATTATGCTTGGATACTTTTACTGGAAGAAATTGAATACACTATTTAAGAACATAAGAACATAAGAAAGTTTACAAACAAGAGGAGGCCATTCGGCCCATCTTGCTCGTTTGGTTGTTAGTAGCTTATTGATCCCAGAATCTCATCAAGCAGCTTCTTGAAGGATCCCAAGGTGTCAGCTTCAACAATATTACTGGGGAGTTGGTTCCAGTCTCCCACAATTCTCTGTGTAAAAAAGTGCCCCCTATTTTCTGTTCTGAATCCCCCTTTATCTAATTTCCATTTGTGACCCCTGGGCCTTGTTTCTTTTTTCAGGTCGAAAAAGTCCCTAAGGTTAGACATTGTTAATACCTTTTAGAATTTTGAATGCTTGAATCAGATCGCAGCATAGTCTTCTTTGTTCAAGACTGAATAGACTCAATTATTTTAGCCTGTCTACATACGACATACCTTTTAAACCCAGAATAAATCTGGTCGCTCTTCTTTGCACTCTTTCTAGAGCAGCAATATTCTTTTTGTACCGAGGTGACCAGAACTGAACACAATATTCTAGATGAGGTCTTACTAATGCATTGTAAAGTTTTAACATTACTTCCCTTGATTTAAATTCAACACTTTTCACTATATATCCAAGCATTTTGTTGGCCTTTTTTATAGCTTCCCCACATTGTCTAGATGAAGACATTTCAACATAAACTCCTAGATCTTTTTCATAGATTACTTCTTCAATTTCAGTATCTCCCATATGATATTTAGAATGCACATTTTTATTGCCTGCGTGAAGTACTTTACACTTTTCTCTATTAAATGTCATTTGCCATGTGTCTGCCCAGTTCTGAATGCTGTCTAGATCATTTTGAATGACCTTTGCTGCTGCAACATTGTTTGCCACTCCTCCTATTTTTGTGTCGTCTGCAAATTTAACAAGTTTGCATACTATACCATAATCTAAGTCAATAATGTAGATTAGGAAGAGAAGAGGACCTTATACTGATCCCTGTGGTACTCCACTGGTTACCTCGCTCCATTTTCAGGTTTCTTCTCTTATCAGTACTTTCTGTTTTCTACATGTTAACCACTCCCTAAATGTGCATGCATTTCCTTGACTCCCTACTGCATTCAGTTTGAGAAGTAATCTTTTATGCAGGACTTTGTCAAAAGCTTTCTGGAAATCTAAATAAACCATGTTATATGCTTTGCAGTTATCCATTGTCAATGTTGCATCCTCAAAAAAAACAAGATGGTTAGTTAGACACGATCTCCCTTTCCTAAAACCATGCTGACTGTCTCCCAGGATACTGTTACCATATAGGTCATTTTCCACTTTGGATCTTATTATAGTTTCCATAAGTTTCCATATAATAAAAGTCAGGCTTATTGGTCTGTAGTTACCTGTTTTGATTTTGTCACCCTTTTTGTGGATCGGTTTACGTTTGCAATTCTCCAGTCTGTCTGTACAACCCCTGTGTCAAGAGACTGTTGCATGATCTTGGTTAGCGGTTTGTAAATAACTTCTTTCATTTCTTTGAGTACTATTGGGAGGATCTCATCCGGCCCAGGGGATTTGTTTATTTTAAGAGCTCCTTGTCCCTTTAACACTTCTGCCTCTTGTTATGCTAAAGTTATTTAAAACGATAGGAACAGGGGACATGTGGGGCATTTATTAGCTTGTTTGTTTGTTTGTTTTCCAATGACCAAAACAATCAGTTATGAATATTAACTTTGAGGTATTTCACATGCTGTTTCTAAATTCAATAGCCTACTGAAATAATAAAGTTAAAATAAGGAAACATGCATTATGGACTTCCTTCAACAGTTATAAGATATCCAAAATAAGATATAGATTTATACCTTTAAAAAGTTTGCATAAAACATATCAGTAATACTTTATATTGTGTGGCATAAATTAATATTAAATAGATATGCAATTGCATATTAAATTAATGTTAAATTAATATTTAATATATATGCAATTGAATTAAAATATTACATTTATGTTCAATTATTCCTTGTTACTTTCCATTAACATTTAAGTCAGATTAACTGTTTTTTCAATTAAAAACATGTAAACAATGGGAAATTATTACATATTTTCAAGGGTAACAAAACGTAATATAAATGGACGTGATATGCAATTAGATCTTCAATCGACATTTGGTTAACATTTAGCAAGAAACCAGCTATTGCATATTTATTAAATATTAATTTAACATTAATTTAATATGCAATTGCATATCTATTTAATATTAATCTATGCCATGCAATATAAAGTGTTACCAACATATCTATAATTGTTTAGGACTTAATATTGTTTATTATAATATAGGTATATTATTCTTATACCTGAGTAGTTGAAAATTGACAAAAGTCAAGATCTTGGATCAAGTAAATCACTGATACTGAAACAGTGCCTGCTGGGGGAAAAAATCATCAACCAACAGTGAAAGAGCTCTAAAAGATTTGTATTCCAAAACTGATTCAAAGGGCAAATGAAATGTGTCTCTTTATCAGTGACTTAAGGATTTCTACTTGTAATACACTTATTCTTAGGACAAATTATATACAAATGTATGCATGATGATGCAGTAATTAGATTAAGCAAATGTTCTTGTGTGCTGTGTTATGTTTTTGTTACTGAGCTAAAAGTGGAAAACATGTTTAGATGATATTTTTTAAATATATATTATATTTCATTTAAGTTTAGAAAATAGTGTTTTAATCTGTATTTAAGTGTTTAAAACATGAACAGGTACAAAAAACCCCAAGTGCAGTACAGCTATCCTAATTAACTTAAGGCATAATATATGTCTAATAAGCCCTCTATTTAGGTACAGCTGGGTTCTACAAAGAAGACAGCTGAATCCACACAGCTTTGCACTTGTGTTAAAATCATTCTTAATGTCTGACTAGAAATGCAGGCTAGCAAATTGGCATACAGAATAAACAAGTCCTACTGTATATATCCACTATGTAATTTGTACTTAACTGTAAGATATTTATGGCCATTGCCTTATGCCATGATACCATCAGCTGCACTGTGGGAGGTTCTTTCTCAATGCAACCGTTGTTAAATACCTCACAGATAGAGGAGGTTAATTGAGTGGCCATAAAGATTCATCAGTCATCTTCACTGTGACTGTCTGCAGCTAATTTTTTACATGTAATGTTTTTTTTTTTTTTTTTTTAAGGTTATTTTATTTTATTTATAAACTGTAGCTGATTAAAATACATGAATCCCTAAACTGAAACCTGATTTTAATACAAAATGTTAACGCAATCTTATTATTTATCATAAGGGATGCAAGAAGGATCTACTGCACCTTTGCATACAATGGTTTAATGGGCTTGCAGATACATTTACAGAAATTAAATCTATATGGAATTATTTTCTTTCTGTCTATCTTATAACATGTGTCGATGCTATTTACATTTTAGAATGTATCTATAATAAAGAAAGAAAAGAAAAATATTGGGGTGCAACAACATTTCAAATGAACTTACAAAGCCTGTGTTGAGGTCTGGGCTGAGATGAAGAAGGGTAGAAAGGATGTTAAACTGTTGCCTAGTGTTTTACTAAGCTCTACCCTCCCCTGAAAAAATCCCTCATAATTCAGGCAACAGCTGGAAAGCTTTCTCTAATGTTCTGTGCTTAAATGTTGGAAGGTCACAGGGTACTGATCTAAGTGTTGCTCACCCAACTGGTGATGCTCAGCAAACGAAGGAGGAGGGACTTCAGTATACAGCTGAAGAACTGTGACCCAGGCAGCAGAAAGAATAGGAAGCAAGTTCTATTGAGGATTTGCAGGGGTCCTTTACAATCAGTGAGGAAAGGCTACGAGCTCCTATAGACCTTGTATTCTAACAGGATTAAAGCACACTTAGCTCCTGTATTAGCATACTTTAGCCCCATTCAGGCTTGCTTTATGTTTCTGATAGCCTTTGATCAGCCTTGCATGGGGCAGGACAGTGCAGGACGAAGTAGTCAGAAAGCAAAACTGTGAAAGTATCTTGATGTCAAGTCTCACACAGGAGATATTTCTAACTGGTCATCCATTCTTTGGACTTTCTTTTCATGTCCTGCAAAAGTAACATTTGACAAAAATATATATATATAAGCTAAGAGGCCAATCATTACCTGAAAGCCGGAAAGAGCTATTGCCTTTTATTGCCATCTCCTAAAATTGAGAAATTTGTCTGCCTTTATTGCTTTCATTTGCATATAAATTAAAACCATGTTGTAGCTGTTAAGCAAACGCTGCTATGAACACACTGCCTCCCAGGGTTCTGTTGTTTTATATATACAGTATGCACCCTATACTGAGCATCAGTTACATAACAAGGTGGGGGAATGTGAAGTTACTGTTGTTATTTTGAGTTGCTTGATTGCTTTCCTCTCAGTTTGTCCCTTAATGTACAAACTAGAATTCTGCATTCAAGCTCCTTTGCCTCAGAGATTGGTCACATAAATGTTTAATGGCTTTTTATTAAATTATTGGCATTATTCTGATGCCAATATGTTTTTACAAGTTTGATGCCAGTTTTAAACTTATGTAAGTGTGCATTAAAATTATTATTATTATTTTTTTTAATATAAATTTAGAAAAGATTTAAACAGCAGCAAAACTGGAGTATATTTAAAATACATCAATAGGGATCTTTATCTTAAGTAGAATTTTATTGGAAGCTTAAGAAACCAGAAAACCTTCTTTTTTTAAAATGGAAGAGTAATTGTATTTATTGAATTTATTTATTTACAGTTAGTATTTGGTAAATGAGCAAGCAGATAAGAAAAATGTATAATTGTGACTGTGACCTAAGGCTGTCATTTAGAGAAATACACATGTATTTTAATACTCTGTGATGAGCAGAGACCGTCATAAAGACGCGAATAACTGGAAGCAAATGGCGTCTGAAAGTCTCAGTGAAAATAAGTTTAATAAGATATGGTACATTTTTTGTAACTATGTCTTGGGTTGATGCCTAGTATATACCAACCACTGGGCCACATTTTGGGAAATATCTGGATCAAACATCAACAGATTATGGGAATGAATGCAAAATTGTATGTCCCTGTCCAAAAATACCTATAATTTAATATTAGATACATTCTGCAGTGTGACCCAACATTATAGAGATCTTAGATGTATCCCATGTGTCAAAAGCATTTATGTAACTATAAACAGATGATATTTTGTTAATGTAAAACTTTTAAGATAGTTTGGAAGCTATGATCTTTCACAGGTGTGTCGGTTTGCTGAGCATTATTATTATTATTATTATTATTATTATTATTATTATTATTATTATTATTATTATTATTATTATTATTATTGTACGAATTTACTTCACTATTTTTGTTTTTTTGTACACTTTATGTGTGATTTGCTTGTTGTGTAATTTTTTTTCCTTTAAACTCACCTGAACGGATTTGAGAATATTTGACCAAAGGGGAATTTGATTCACGTCAAAAGGAGGCAGTGTGGTCCAGTGGTTAAAGTCTAGGTTTCGTAACCAGGAGGTCATCGGTTCAAATCCCACTCTGCCACTAACTGACTCACTGTGTGCCCCTGAGCAAGTCACTTAACCTCCTTGTGCTCTATACTGTGGATGAGATGTTAAATCAATGTCCTATTGTAAGTGACTCTGCATAAAAAGCACAGTTCACAGCCTACCTCTGTAAAGCGCTTTGTGATGGTAGTCCACTATGAAAGGTGCAATATAAAAATAAAGATTATTATAATTAGAAAGCAGCTGTTACTTTAATTAGATACCTTTGATCAGGCGTGTTTTTTCTGCTTTATAAACCACAGAGAAATGGAGAGGTGAGGGACGGGGAGAAACGCCACAGGGAATCACCACCGAACTGAGAGTGAAGGGAGACTGAACCAAGGGGAACTGCATGGAAAATTGCCTGATGCATGAAACAAAACTAAAGTAGTCTGTAGCAAGGCCTGAGGTCAGGGACGAGACAGAAGTGGAACACTTAAAGCATGTAATCGGCATGAAAGGCGGTATTGGATACCGAGCACCACCACCGAAGTGAAGCAAGAACAGCAAGCTGACTGAGCGAGATGAGAGAAGGCAGAGGGAACTGGCAATACAGAAGACCGAGATTCTGGACCGCTGCAGTCTGCCTCTCCCTAAAGTTAAGTGTTGCTTTCTTAACTCATTTTATTTATTATTATTATTATTATTATTATTATTATTATTATTATTATTATTATTATTTATTTATTTATTTATTTATTTATTTATTTATTTATTTATTTATTCATTTATTTATTTATTTCTTAGCAGACATCCCTATCCAGGCTTACATTTAGTTTACTTCCCTTTCAATTTGAAGAAGAACAACAACCATACTTTTGGGATATGCCTGCCACAGGTCAGGTATTTACTGAGCATTTTATGTCAGATCTGCCAATAGGCCCCCTCCAGGGAGTGACGTCCTTGGTCCCGCCTACCGAGGGATTAAGTAGTCACTCCGCAGAGATCACTTTCTCTTTTGCTTCTCACAATCAGGTAGGTAAGGTAGGTATAAACTAACCTCTCCAGTTGCGTGATTGAGTCTGTGTAAAAGAGCTCTCACTACGAGTTTTCTGATAGTTTCCCTGCAATTTATTGCTGGAAGTCAGCTTGCCACTTACCTGGAATCGGAAAGTCAGCTTCTGAGGACTGAGCTATAAACGCTGCTCAACTGCGCTCCTTTACAAAAAAAAAAATCTTTCTTTCAACAGCCTATATCGCTTGGTGGCTGCTTTTTCTAACCCTACAGCATCTGCTGTCTGTGTGTATTTTCCTCTGCTTTTTGCAATTAAAATAAATAAAACAGTGAAAAGAGAGACACGGATTCCTCCACCGGAACCCAGCTCTCCTCGGCTGACTCAGCCTGCCCACTCGGTATGCGCGGCCTAAAAACTAAAAAAATAACGTGTGCTTCCACCCCTGGGCCTGATTCCAGCCCACTGTAGAGCAGATTCCACGGATATATTGACCCACCCACCTCGGTGCGTTGGGTCTTTCTTTTTCTATATATACTGTCTGTAGACTATGCTCCACTCCGCTGTAAGCTGTGCGCTGCTCTGGTTGTGTGACTCCATATGGTCCAGACTGGTACTGTCTGTAGGCCATGCTCCACACCGCTGCAAGCTACAAGCTGCCCTGGCTGTGCGACTGCATGCGGTCCAGACTAGTGACCCGGCCCAGTAACCTCGGTGCTTACGCCCCTGGTGCTTCGGCACCCTCGGTGCCTCAGCACCCTTAGTGCTTGACACTCGGTGCCCAGAACCCTTGGTGCCCTTGGTGCCTTGGTGCCTCAGTGTCCTCGGTACCACAGAGCCTTAGTCCCTTGGTGCTTCCGTGCTTAGACGCTCCCTGCATCGGTGCCCTCAGTGCATCGGTACATTAGAGCCTTGCGCCTCGGTGCTTCGGCGCCCTCGGTGCTCCAGAGCCTTGCTGCCTCAGTGCTTTGGCGCCCTTGGTGCTTAGACGCTCCCTGTATCGATGCCCTCGGTGCCTCAGATTCTCTGTGCTTCGGCGCCCTCGTGCACCAGAGCCTCTGTGCCTCGGTGCTTCGGCACCCTTGGTGCTTGGATGCTCAAGGCCTTAGTGCATCGGTGCTTAGGCACTGTGATAGAGAAAGGATCAATGTTGTAAATCTCCCTCCCGATCGGAAACGACGCTGTGTAAGGTCGGTGGTATGCTGCCTCCTAGATGGACCGCCTTGATGGTAGGTGGAAACCGGAAGGTGACCATATTAGGAGGGGCGCGTAGTTGCAGGTGCCCGGAATGACTCCATTGCAAGGAGCTGTGGGACGGCCCTCTATTGGAGAAACCATGGCGACCGGTTGTTTGCAGGGGGGAGTGTCTGGGTACAAAGGGGAAGCAGCTACGTGAGTACGGGGCCTTACGCTGAAAAGTACACAGACGGCCGGAGCGGCGTTTTTGTTTGTATTACGTGTTTGTTTGTTGTTACAGAGGAGGAGTGAGAGCATGGGGCTGCAGCCACAGAGCCAGTCCACACCGAACTGAGCACTTCCCTCACCACACAACATCAGCACACACCACGGACCCGACACTGAAAAGCACACTTTCGTGCACCAGGACGTGGAATTACAATTGTTGTTTTTGTTTTGAGTTTGAATACTCACCGTGTACCACCCTATACCATCGCTGGTAAAGGGGCGGCTCTTTTTGTTTGTTTATTAAAAATACGGACGTTTTTGGGAATCAATTACTGTCTGGACTGTCTTTTGCATACACTACACCACTCGCACCTGTCACAGGCACCCATAGCGCTCAGACGCTCAGTGCATCGGTGCTTAGCCCTGGCACGTCGAGATGTCAAAATTCCACCCTTGCATGTCCTGCAGAGGGATGATTCCCCCACAGGACAAACACCTCCTGTGTGTCAGGTGCCTGGGTATACAACATGCCTCCTCCGCCTTAGGAGATGAGACGTTCTGATCAATCTGCGCACCATCCCAGCCACGGACCCTGCACAGCCGCGGACCCTGTTGCAGTTTACAGGTGCAGCTTCCTCAGCCAGCTCAGCTGAGCCCTCTGGAGCGTTGGGAGCCCGGTCCTTCCTTGTCCTCCACCTGCCTTCGAGCCCTTCACAGAGCATACCCTGTGCACATGCTCCAGCCCATCAAGCTTGCAGCCACTCAAGATCTCAAGATATACTCGAAACTGGCTAAACAGGAAACAGGAAAAAAAGACGTCAAGGGTGAAAAACATCTGTTGAAAAGCTGAGGTACTAAAGTCAAGAGCCAGATAGCCAAGATTTCGCACAGCAAGAGACAGAGGTCTAAGACCTCAGAGACTAGTACAACCCCTCCCTCGAGCTCAGTTTAGCACTTATGGAGCGAGCCCAGCTTCCTCCAGGTTCCCTGGAAGGCAGCGCCTTAACAGCGCTGCTCTGTTTTCAGGTACAGTCTTCTTGGCACCAAATGGCCTCAGTGCCGAGTATCTCCAAACAAGCAGCCCTGCTGGCTTTCTTTGGAAGTTTCAGGAGTGCTGGGTCTAGCGGAATTCCCACCGGTGGATTCTACCATCGCGGCCCTGTCATCTGCATGTTCCCAATATGTAATTTTTTACCTGTTTAATATCTTATCATGTTATATTATTACAGCAAAAATTGCCTCTGAAAAAAACTCCTGAAGGGATTTTTTTTGTAAAGTGAGATGGGGACACATACATGTGTTGCACTGGTTTCAGATTCACCAATGGGCTTCAGTGCACAGCGCAACACTAATGTGCTTCCAACCTCACAGCCTTAAAAAGTCTTTGTAGAAACTAGAAACTAGAATAGTTAATAAACAAAAACAATCGAGAATAATACAGAGCACACACAAGAATATGAAATAGGTATGTGTGACAGAAACAGAATGATTCTTGGTGGTAAATCTCCCTCCCGACCTGTGAGGACGCTAAGTAAAGGAAACAGAGTACCCTGGACAGGATGGCCTGAAAATTCATTCCCAGGGTTAAAAGGAAGTCATCATCTGGAAAGAGGGCGGAACTCTGGTACACTAAATCATCGACCTGGAAGGGAAACTATGTGGCAGTCACGGATTGGAGGAGCCGTTGTAATCGTTAACCAAGGGGTCATGGGTGACGGTACAAATAGGGGACAGAGCAACATGATCTGTTCCTTTGTTTATGGTTAAGGAATGACCCAGAAGGTCCAGTATTTGTGTATCGTATCGTGAGTGTTTTGTTTATTTGTCTCTTATTGTTACTTGTTGTTATTAGTAGACGGCTAACACGTTCTGGAGCTGTCGCCAGAGGCCAGCACGAATCCGGACATCACTGCACCTGTAGCACGATATCTTGTATTTGCACCACGAATACTACAGCACTCACCCAGGACTGGTGACTGTGTTTGTGTATTGTGGATGTAATAACTGTGTTTATTATTTGGGACTGCAAACCCGTTTTATAGAACAGTGCTATAAACATTGCTGTGTATTGCCTGGGATTATTTTTTAAAGTCACCAGACCTGGATTACAAATCGTTTTCTGACTGGATTATCACTGTCTGTCTCTTCCTTGTGCACCGCATCATTCCTACACCTGTACCCTGCGAACCACTTTGTCACAGTATGCAATTAAATATTAGAAGATTAGATGATGGGAAGTATCCCACCAGAAAAAAATCCTCAACTATAAAAATATATGAAATATATATTGCAACTTTTTTTTTTTTACATATGCTATTGAAATATTTCCACATAATGAATTTCAAAACTGGTTTTAATACATGCATTGAATAACAAACAAACCCACGGAACAGCTAGTGAACCCCTTTGGTGCCATTCATAGCCCTTGTATATACAGACGTGCTCAAATTTGTTGGTACCCTTACAGCTCATTGAAATAATGCTTCATTCCTCCTGAAAAGTGATGAAATTAAAAGCTATTTTATCATGTATACTTGCATGCCTTTGGTATGTCATAGAATAAAGCAAAGCAGCTGTGAAAAGAGATGAATTATTGCTTATTCTACAAATATATTCTAAAATGGCCTGGACACATTTGTTGGTACCCCTTAGAAAAGATAATAAATAATTAGATTATAGTGATATTTCAAAATAATTAGTTTCTTTAATTAGTGTCACACATGTCTCCAATCTTGAAATCAGTCATTCAGCCTATTTAAATGGAGAAAAGTAGTCACTGTGCTGTTTGGTATCATTGTGTGCGCCACACTGAACATGGACCAGAGAAAGCAAAGGAGAGAGTTGTCTGAGGAGATCAGAAAGAAAATAATAGACAAGCATGGTAAAGGTAAAGGCCACAAGACCATCTCCAAGCAGCTTGATGTTCCTGTGACAACAGTTGCAAATATTATTAAGAAGTTTAAGGTCCATGGAACTGTAGCCAAACTCACTGGGCGCGGCTGCAAGAGGAAAATCGACCCCAGAGTGAACAGAAGGATAGTGCGAATGGTAGAAAAAGAACCAAGGATAACTGCCAAAGAGATACAAGCTGAACTCCAAGGTGAAGGTACGTCAGTTTGTGATCGCACCATCCGTCGCTTTTTGAGCGAAAGTGGGCTCCATGGAAGAAGACCCAGGAGGACTCCACTTTTGAAAGAAAAACATAAAAAAGGCAGACTGGAATTTGCTAAAATGCATATTCACAAGCCACAATCCTTCTGGGAGAATGTCCTTTGGACAGATGAGTCAAAACTGGAGCTTTTTGGCAAGTCACATCAGCTCTATGTTTACAAACAAAAAAAATGAAGTTTTCAAAGAAAAGGACACTATACCTACAGTGAAACATGGAGGAGGCTCGGTTATGTTTTGGGGCTGCTTTGCTGCGCCTGGCACAGGGTGCCTTGAATCTGTGCAGGGCACAATGAAATCTCAAGACTATCAAGGCATTCTGGAGCGAAACGTACTGCCCAGTGTCAGAAAGCTCTGTCTCAGTCGCAGGTCATGGGTCCTCCAACAGGATAATGACCCAAAACACACAGCTAAAAGCACCCAAGAATGGATAAGAACAAAACATTGGACTATTCTAAAGTGGCCTTCTATGAGTCCTGATCTGAATCCTATCGAACATCTATGGAAAGAGCTGAAACTTGCAGTCTGGAGAAGGCACCCATCAAACCTGAGACAGCTGGAGCAGTTTGCTCAGGAAGAGTGGGCCAAACTACCTGTTAACAGGTGCAGAAGTCTCATTGAGAGCTACAGAAAACGTTTGATTGCAGTGATTGCCTCTAAAGGTTGTGCAACAAAATATTAGGTTAGCGGTCCCATCATTTTTGTCCATGCCATTTTCATTTGTTTTATTATTTACAATATTATGTTGAATAAAAAATCAAAAGCAAAGTCTGATTTCTATTAAATATGGAATAAACAATGGTGGATGCCAATTACTTTTGTCAGTTTCAAGTTATTTCAGAGAAAACTGTGCATTCTTCGTTTTTTGTGGAGGGGTACCAACAAATTTGAGCACGTCTGTATGTCCTTGGCAAAGGCATGTTCCTTTTTATTTGTACTGTAATTCAGATGTGTTTCATTATTACAGGATTGCACTTACTGTGTTCAATATAAAGTTTGTAAGCATACAGGCTGCAGTCCTGTGAAGGCGTTGACATTGTATAACAATCTAGGCAAACAGAATGTGCGGCTATAGTTTTGTAAGAAAATACCTTAAAAATATACATTACTGGTAATAATAATACTAATAATAACAATAACAATAACAATAATAATAATAATGTTGTACAAAACTAAATAACATAGTATACCATAGGGTGCCATTAACATGCCTGAGGGGTGAACAGAAGAGTTCAACATACATGTTCAGATTTGTACACAGAGGACAGAGCTCAAAGATTCAAAAAGAACGGGGACTTTGATGCCCTCAAACTCTTTCTTGACAATTGTGGGGTAACATTCAGGGTAACGAGTGTTCACAATTTCAAATGCATCAAGTTGGAGAGTTAGAGTAATTGGCTGCTTTGAACAGGCATGTGTGCTTTTAACCTGAATCTAAACTATACACAAAGCGCAGCATTAACAGAAGACATGATGAAATAGCCATTATTAGGAAAAATAGTCCTTGAAAAGAATGAGTGAAAATGTCCTGAAAGCACTTTGTTATTTCAGCGTATGATTAACTCCAGATTATTCTGTAGCCTTTTCAAACATATACATAAATCTGGGTGCTTTTTGGTACTCTGAAATTAATTTAATATCATACATTTTACAATAAACAGCCTTACACGAATGCATGTAAAATTAAATAAATAATGCAATTACGTTAATTAAAATAAATTATTTATTTATACATTGTGTATGACAACCCCCCTTATATTTAATTGTGCATCAGTACCCAAAGCAGTTTGGGAAACAGAGGAAAATAATTAAAAACAAGTATTGTAGCCTATAGACAAAAAACGTGGTTAGTGGTCTTCTCTTGAGAAAACTGTATTTAATTAAAATTTAGCTAATTTTTGCAACCACTTAATAAGTATTTTCGAACACAGATCGTGATCCAAAGATGAATTCGGGAAGGAGATTAACGTTCAATAATTAAACATGCAGCAAACCATTATTGCATTCAAACTGAATCAGATCACAGGGAGCTAAATCTACGTCAACTGGGAAAGCCCTCTGCAAAAAAAGCAGATTAATTTGTTTTCTGTATATTTAATGATGATGAATAATAGAAAAGGCTTTGAAACATAGTGACTTTGATTCTAAACAAAAACACTTTTTTTTTCTTTTAGGAACTGTTGGGTTACACATGGAAAGATCAAACAAGACCGACGATTTATGGGTGGCCATATGAAGCCTATTTACATAAATATCCAGCCAATACTGAAAAATATCCAGAGGGTTTTAGTTGAGTTCACACAATCTAAAATAAGACACTGACTTCAGAGGTGACTGGTGTAAGTTACCATCTAAAAGAGAGAAACCTGCCCGCGCCTAGCAAGTCCTACTGAAGTTCAAAGAGACTTCCATATGTTGAACAGTAAGCCCTTGTTCACAGAAGAAAATATAACAGAATGCAGTTAAAGACACATTTACTATTTCGTATGTGCATGTGGCAATAATGTGTGGAACCCCAAAGCCCATTGCTTATAGTCACCATGTTGTGACTGATTCAGTTAGTTGTGCCTTTGTGTTATTGTTTAACTTATCAAACTAGCTAATAAAATACAAAGTCTGTTTATTCTACCCATTAACTATCAGTTGTTAGATGCAGGTAGTCTACAATACAGTGGAGTAGTAACTATGTACAGTTTAGATACCTATGTAGTTGGGATGTTATACTAGTCATAAAGTGTCCTGTACTTCCAACTGTTTGAAGTTCACAAACAAGACCATAATACATAATTGTAGAAATTGTAGAAATTATTGTTCAACGCTATTGCCGAGGACGGGACAACGGTAATGTAACTTTTTACAAAGCTGGGGATATCTACCCAGTGCACTCATTATTATTATTATTTATTTATTTAGCAGACGCCTTTATCCAAGGCGACTTACAGAGACTAGGGTGTGTGAACTATGCATCAACTGCAGAGTCACTTACAACTACGTCTCACCCGAAAGATGGAGCACAAGGAGGTTAAGTGACTTGCTCAGGGTCACACAATGAGTCAGTGGGATTTGAACCGGGGACCTCCTGGTTACAAGCCCTTTACTTTAACCACTGGACCACACAGCCTCCTCATCACTCATCACTCCCCTACATCACTGAAGGTTTGCTGAAGATGGTTAGGGCACAGTGGTACTTGTCATGGCAAATTGTAGTATAGGTTACTCTAGCCCAGCCACCAGTCAATGAATAATGGGCAGGATGTATCAAGGTCTTCACACCAAAATGTTGTTGTTATATATTCCAATTACCGATTATTGATCAGACAGACAGTACTGTTAAGTTTATGCTACAGCTATAGTTTATGGGCTGTGACAAACTGGTTATATAAGTAAAATGTTATCACGTTGCAATAGCCCCCGCTATTATTGAACAGACAGAGACAGACTGACAGACAGACAGAGAGAGAGAGAGAGAGAGAGAGAGAGAGAGAGAGAGAGAGAGAGAGAGAGATGTGCTCCTGTCTACCTGTAAACCATACCTGATTAAAGTGACAGTGAAACTTTTTTAAATAATTAGATTTGAATCTTACTTTATAGTTTCATTTTTATTTCCCAAGTGGATATAATTAAATCATCTCAAGAACAATGTATGGACAGCTGACAACACTTACATTCTTACTGTCCCAACACTAAAGAGAATAATTTTCGTAACAACTTAGGAACACAGTCAAAGCAAATTCGGGCTGATGTTTCCCATTGTGTGTTTTAATGTTCTGAGCTGGGGAATGCATTGTGAACTCGAGATGACACAATGGTCCACCGGTCTTCTTTTTCGCTGTATTAGACACATTGCATCCTGCATACAAGCATCAACACACAACTGATTTCTATGCACATTTGAAAGAAAAACTTGACGGTATTTTTGTGTTATTGTTGTTGTTGTTGTTGTTGTTGTTGTTGTTGTTGTTGTTGTTGTTGTTGTTGTTGTTGTTGTTATGATAAGTTATCGAACAATAAAAACAATATTTTAGTTGGATAGTTAACTGGATTTGTTAATATACAAAGTCTGTTTGTGAACTATGTTGTTGTTGTTCTTGTTATTATTATTATTAGTAGTAGTAGTAGTCCTATTTATTGCCCAGAGGGCGGACAACACCGACTGCCCAGCCGGAGAAAAAATTCAGTTTAGCACCCCTAAACAAATAGGGGTGCCAACAAAGACTGGGCCTTAACTAATGAAAAGAAAACCGGTCAAAAAGGACTGTAAATTAAATGTTCAAAACGAAAGGGGAGGTGGTACAGAGCATGCCCCCTAGAGCCCACTGGTCGACAAAAGATGTCATGTCGCCAGCGGACTCCGCGTGGGCGTGCTCTAACTTAACCCTTGATCGGACAAGGGCCCTGAACATGGCCCCACAGTCAAAGAGACCCTCCCCGATCATCTTACGCTTCCTGGTCTTGTAAATGGCAAGTTTACCAAGAGCCAGGAGCTGATTATACGAGGAGGTCCCTCTTCCTAGTGGAGCCACTAACAGGGTGCCTGAAAATAAAAAAGGTGGGAGAAAAATGCAGCCAGAACTGCAGCAAGAGGTTCTTCAAAAGAATGAAGAACGGCTGCAGCCTGGCGCATGAAAATCTAATATTATGGTTAGATTTTCACCCGAGAATACTGTAGCAATCTTAGTTCCCACAGGCAGGCGCATCACACAGGGTGAGGCAATCCACACATAGACGGAGGGCGGGCGCGAACCCGGGACCTCTCACACTAAAGCATAGCGCCGATACCGCTGTAGTCCATAAATTACATAAATGCTGAGGGTGAACTGCAGTTGCTAATGGCAACATGTCTCCACAAATATTTGTTCTTCCAGGTGTAGGTTTATAATTATGTTTCACAACCAGCACAGTCAATAATGCACGATTAGTGAAATATGAGGAATACGTCACATTGCCATGGAGTGTTTTTAAGTAATAACAACCAAGAAGGTATGGAAAGTTGCAGTCTTTTTTAATTTGTCATTTAACAATTCATAACTTTACCAACATTATTCTTTTTGCGCATTTCATATATAAATGTCTTAAAACAGCAATAGGTCAATGCAACAGAATTCAAAGCACAGTGAAGGGTTAAAATGGAAAGACCTTCAAGGTGCCATGGATTTAAAAGTCAGGGTTTGATGCAAGTTGTGCTACTGATGAAATCTATATGCAAAAAAAACCAACAACTTTTACCTATCGGTCTAGGTTGATCCAAAAGGTATAGCTCCATCTTTTTTTTTCACAAGAGACTTTTTTTAAAAAAAGTAACTGCAGTCTATTTATTCCACAAACTATATAAATTCAAAAGTGAGTTCAATCTGACTGCACTGGATTACAATTATGCTTTGCACGGTGCATAAAATTTTCTACATATCATTTTATTATTAAGTGTCGCTTGTTTCGTTTTCAATGAGCACAATAACCTTTCACGTCTGAAAGACACCTATGTCGATTTGCATATATTCACATCCACCAACAACACAAATATCTGACCTCCATGTAACACGTTTTTTTCCCCACCAGTCTGAGTTAGAGAACAGTACTTTATTAGAAAAAAAGCATTACAATTTCGCTTTTCTTTACTTGTCTTTAGTTTGTGTTGTGGGTGAGCAAACTCACTAACACCATTAAACATGGAAAGTGCCTTTGATAAAATCCGTTTTCAAATATTTAAATTGTCCTTATACTCGATGTATCTTTCTGAAATGGATACAGTTATACCATAAAAAACTAACAAGGAATTGCTAAGAGCGTTTATTTACATGCAAAAAGTTGTTTCGTGCAAGTTTTATACTATAAAAGGAGTTTATTCCGTTCAGAAAATGTGCCATTCCACTCGTTGTTAAATACGATCTCGGTATTAATGTTTACTTCTCACATCTTTGTTTAAATTAAAAATGGTTCAATGTTTGAAATAAATGTTATTTAAAAAATAAAATAAATAAATAAAAGTTTAGTCTTTCACTCCTAAATCCCTGGAGTCTTACTTTCCTCATCTATTCCGTATTCCCAAAATGCACTATTTTTTATCATGCTCCTTTTTGTATCGGTAACACCTTCGTAGTTCATTAAGAAAACAGTTTGTGTGTGTGCGTGTCTGTGCGTGTGTGTGCGTGCGTGCGTGCGTGCGTGTGTATAATGGTTGACTTCTGTGTTAGAGGATAACATAATACATTAAAAATTGTAGTTCTATTCAGTTCTATTATTATTATTATTATTATTATTGTTGTTGTTGTTGTTGTTGTTGTTGTTGTTGTTGTGGTGGTGGTGGTGGTGGTGGTGGTGGTTGTTTTAAGAACAGTAAAAAAAAGAAAAAAACGTTAAGTAAAAATCAAAAGGATGCGCTCTTAAGATACGAAGATGAAATATATGTACACCCTAACCTTAAAAGCTAATTTTTTCCTAGACTTTTTTTGAGCAATAGATTATTGTAAATTGTGTTTGTATTTATAACACACTAATCTAGTTTTCTTGCATAACCCAATCACAGTTAACTGGTATTTCACTTTTTTGTGTGGATAGTTTCTATTTAAAACTTATAGAATTCATATACACGTGTAATATCGGTACATACAAACACAATGTATTATTCTTTACAGTGTATAAATAAACATCTACTGCAAATGAGTGGGTCTAGTTGTTGATATGTATATTGTTATACAGTATTTCTTTTTTTCACATGTGTATATTTTTTAATTAATATAATGGCGAACTTTTTAGTTCCTGCTTATTTGTTTAATCCCGCATGAACAGTGAGCTATTGAATCAAGAAATCTATCAAGAAAGTTTCATTTACGGTTAATATTGTGATATTGTTTTCAACACATGAAGAAAGGGGTTAGGGTTAGCATTGTCAATATATACTCAAGCTAACTACAACTCTTTCGCCGGGAGCTCGAGAATATCTCGAAAAGTGAAAGACTGAACGCTCTGTCATGAGCTCCTTGTTGGTTAAAACACAGGTAATTAAACTGCAACCCTCTGCTGCCTTTAAAATAAGCATAGGGGATTGTTTTGTGCTAACACCTGAGGACCCAATTACTGAGAATCAAAACAGATTTTTTTTTTTTTTAAAGTATTATCATGTAGGCTACTGTGTAGTATTTGATGGACCGATTGAATTTGAATAAAACCATGCACAAGCATACATTACGTATTGTATTATACAGTTTAAAATATACATGTGTATTGGTCCGATTAACTCATCTATTATTTTATATAAAAAACACAAAAAAATAAATAAATAATGGAAGCTGTCGTTTATTATATACGCTTTTTTCTATATGTAAAAAACATACAGTAGATGAAATTTAAATAGGGCCCACTATATAATTTGCCATCATAATATGTATATTCTTGCCACAAGAGACAAGTTCCTAAACCCATAATTTGCAGGTCTTTGACACGAAAATAGTACATCAACCGCTGCCTATTAACGGGAACGCGTGTCAGATGTCAATAATCTATGGTATACCAACAATCGATGGCGAGTGGTCACTGGACTTCCTTACTGGTCGAACGCAATTCAGCGTGTAACAGTCGCTTGAATGAAACGGTCCTTCGTTGTGAGTGCAAAAACATGAGTGAAAGTGAAATCATTGTATTTGTAATATTTAGGCTATAAGAAGTGTATGAAATATAATCTTTAACAAAAACATTACAAATGGTTTACATCCCTTCTGTTTCTGGTCTCGTTCGTGTTTTGTTTTTTTTGGTAAAAGAAGAAGCATTTTGTTGTAAATGCTCAAATGTTGTTGATTTTTCTTATGGGGTTGACTAATGGAACAGCAGATTTCTCGGGATATTACCATTGCAAGCTTGATGGATGCTTTCCTTGCGGCATCTTGGATTTATCATAAAACTGCAAATGCAAATGCTATGCAGACGGGAATATCTACAGCATAGTGATGTTATTTTAATGACAGTTTTCATAGCCCTACAAAAATATCAGGCAACGCAACGTTTAAGGAGCCAATTAACTCAGGTTTAAAACCATCCGAAAGATTGTTTACAGAAATCGTTAATAAAAGCACATGGGCACACGCACACTGTGATACTTTTAAAGAGTCAGTTCCCTATACTGCTTTAGATACAAATTAAACGTTAGATATGGCGATTCGTATTCAAGTTTTGAGGACTTCGGCTTTTACTGTGCCATCACAAAAACAAAAGCAGGGCTATACAAACCAAGATAAGACTTTTGTTTTTTTAAGTTCAAACCTATATATTTTTAAGCTTTAAAAAAATCGCAATTTAATTGCAGTCCTTTCAAAACAATAATGTCAATTTCAAATAGCCACGCTGCGATTTCTTAAATACCGGAAATGAGGTGATGAAAGTGGCAAGAAAACAGATTATTAAGGAACCTTGGGACAGCTATTGCCCTGAAAAAAAGCAAGCTTTTTTTAAGAATACGTGTTTTACCACACAAACCCAAAGATCAATGTACATTTAAACACTACAGTATATAATGGTCTTCCTATTCAAGTCTGTAGACACATTGAATTGCATCTCATAAACGTTTTTAACCATAAATCTTGCTCGTCCCTGTTGCAATATTGTACACCTATGTAAGAATAATTAATAGAATTAATATAAGATTTAAAAAACCCATTAAAATAATAAAATAAAATACCAAAATAATAATAATAAAAAACGTAACCCAGGCTTGCAAATAGAGCACGGTTAAAAAGCAAAGGAGAAAAAAAAGACTTCAGATTGCGCTATTTGGGTATTCTTCATTGGCTTATTCAAGGTTCGTGCTGTAGGAAGCTTTGTAAGAGAGCTGGAGATGGTGCTAAGCGATGAACTCTGGCTTAAGAACACAAAAAAAAGCTTCTCTGATGGTTTAGTTCTGGAAGACTGGCAAGAATTTTACAAGACATACTGTCATTGCAAAGCTTTTTATAGCACTATTAAAAGACCTCGAATAAACTTTTGGTATTAATCCTTGTATATAGACCATCATCTATACAAATTCACGTCATGTCTATTGCCCGTGTTTTTGTGCATGTATGTGTATAATAAATATATTTAGGAATTAAAGAAAACATAAGCTTACTTTGGTTAGGATCATAAAAATCCTAATTCTTAACAGCTCATACGCACAGATTTTACTGTAACAACAAATGCCGACGATGCCTGCAAAATCATTGTTGATAACGATAAAATAAGTCTAGTTGTGACTGAAATTGAGCTACTTTTCCGATATACTATTTTAAAATTATAACACATCTGCAGAGTATAGGCGACTTACATTCAACAGATCGAACACGTCTCAATACTCTGCGGTTGCTTAGGCTTGTACATTTCTAAATTATTTGTGTCATCAGTCTTCAAAATGATAATATACAATAGGCCTAATAATATCGTTATTTGTATTAATTTGTATTGTTGTTGTTGTTGTGTTGTATTAAAGTCAATGTGCAAAACTGTTTAGGCCTTTAAATTGTCAGTATGAATGCCTTAAGAAATATAGCAGAAGTACATTTTTAGCAAGAAGTGAGGAGTCACAGAAGGATATACAAATTGCATTGCAAACGAAAAACACACAGTTTTTTTTTCTCTAATGTAAATACAGATAGTGAGAGCTTATTTGGTCTGTGGTTTACTCAAAAGGCAAGTGTCCTGCTTACACAACAAATCACCTATTAACGTTTTCACTTTCAGACTCTCAGCTATGTATACGAGACCAAAAAAGTATCGCCAAAAATATTGACCCTAACAGCTAAGATTTAAATTCATATAAATACAGGGTGATTAGAAAGTAGTTTTATCACATCAACGCACCATGCCACATACAAAAAGTTATTATTAATGTCCATAAAAAAGGTAATATGCTTTTTTGTTGCGTGAAATACAATATCTCGCTACATATCTCGTTTATTGCAAAACAAAAACAAAAGCAAAAAATCACATGAATAAAGTGGCGTTTATTGATGTAACAAATTACATAAATAAGACTACAGTTGGGTAGTAGGGACCTTGTGTTAATATCCAGACTCGGTCACAGACTAAAGTCTGACCTTGGTTAAGTCACTTGACCTTGTACTACAGTCCAACCTCAACTATAAATATGGGCAGCCTACATTTAGAACCACCTGGAAACTACAAATTGACATAACAAAGTGCAAGTAAAAAGGAGTGTGTGCGCGTGTGTGTGCGTGTCTGTGTGTGTGTGCGCGTGTGTGTGTGTGCGCGCGCGTGTGTGGTGTGTGTTAAAAATAAATACATAAATAAAAGTAAACAAGCAAGCTTTATACATAACAGTAAAAAATATTTATTTTGAAACAATTATTGTTCAACATTATCGAATTTAATAGCTTCTGTTAGTCTTTGTCTACACGTCTCGCAATATTTTAAACACTGTAAAAAAAAAAGAATAATCTCACGTGTGAATGAACATGGTGCACAACAATGCGTTCAAAGGTTTTGATATTTTTGTCAACCTCATCTTACTTTTTTATTATTTCACGAAGTGCTTAAAATAATAAACGACGAGAAAGTAATGATTTGCAGCCAGAAAACAAAAATCATTGGAGAGCACATTCTACATTTTATTTCAGACTACATAATGAATTCTTTGGCTTTAGCGGCGGTCCAGGATCGCGGTCTGTATAGAATTGTGAATATGTGGGGGTTGGGGGAAGACAAATCACAAACAATCTCTGTATCAGACACGTACTAAAACAGTGAGCAACAACATCATAAAGAAAACAAAAAGATAAAATCTCCAGCAAGTAGGGATTGCTAGACACATCCTTACCTGATATTAAATATATACAACGTCATATGCTGTTTGGCTACATATATATATATATATATATATATATATATATATATATATATATATATATATATATTTTTTATATAGATGATTATTATTATTATTATTGTTTTTATAATGTTTGTCATTTATACTTAAGTTCATATACTATGGGATAGACATAGATTTGATTTAAATAGCACCTGTCTCAGTCCATTCGCTTTTATTATTCCTCAGAATCTCTTCATTCCTCTTTGCTCATTGTCTTTAGAGTATATTTTAAAAGCAAGATCATTCGCTGTCTTCTTTTTCGCCCTGAACCGTGGTGGTGGAATGATTGTACAGTCCCTGTGCCATCAGTTGGAGGGCCAGGCCGTTCTTGAGGCCGTTGGCTTTCTTGATCTTCGCCCTCTTGTTTTGGAACCAGATTTTGATCTGTGACTCGTTGAGGTTGAGTTCTTGGGCCAGGGTCTGTCTCCTTTGCTCTGTAATGTACCGATTGGCCTGAAACTCGGCTTTAAGTCTCTGCAATTGCTCGGCTGTGAAAGCTGTTCTAGGTCGCTTGTCTTCTTTCTCATTTTTCTTTTTTTTCAACTTTCGTGTGCGTGGACCTGGAGTAAATAAATAAATAAATATATAAATAAATAAATAAATAAATAAATAAATAAAACAGTGTGTATATATATATATATATATATATATATATATATATATATATATATATATATATATATATATATATAACGATAAATAATGCTTGTTCTCTGCGTTTGTTTTATTATTTGAGACGCACAAAATGATCTAACGGCGTAAATATAGGGGTGGGTTTACACAGTACCACCTTAATCTGTGCACACTTTGTGTTATATGCTTGGTGCCCTTTTTGTTCAGTCGAAGTTTCTTAGGTATTAATTTGGTCACGGGCCCCATATAAGCTGCAAAAAATACACTGTACAAAAATACCGAATTTTTACGGTAAATGTAACTTACTGTTGACAGATTTGTTTTTAGATTACGGTAGAAGTTTTTCATTATTAGTATATAGTATAACATTTAAAAAAAATGTACCTTTAATAATACAGAAATATACACTATAATTTATAAATACATTTAGAATCACAATACTATATATGGGCAACATTTTGAATGCAACTCTTTATATAACAAAAATCTGTGAATTAAGCCATTTTAAGCAGTATTTTATTGTATCAGCCTGTTGTGAAAAGTTAATATGTGTTTAATATCGACAATGACAAAAGTTAGAAATAAGGAAACTACTACATTCGCTCTGTCTATATGCGAAGTTCCAAAAGAAATGCTTTCATTGCCAAATGCAGGCATATGAAGTCACTTCAGAACATCCATGAGAGTTTAAATCCACGTTTAAACAACAACAACAACAACAACAACAACAACAACAACAACAACAACAACAACAACAACAACAACAACGTGCATTGATTGGAAATAAACTACATTCCGCATTGTGGAGACTAGAAATTCAAATGCATTTCAAAATAAAAGCTCGATGCACAGAATGCACGTTGAACGCAATGCAACCAACGTACAGCATACATGTTAAAAAAAAAAAAAGAAAAACAAAAGCATTCATGTTCCCAAGTCATCTGAAGTTAACTATTTGCTATTGTCTGTAATGTATTCCTCTTGTTGTACAGCATTGGCCCTAGTACCTGGTATACTGCGGATTCAATTTGTCCCTCTTCTTTCCCCTCATTGCGCATATATGCAGAACTTCAAGGGCCTGCTAACTGAAAGTCACATTATTTCTAGAACCTCTACTTTAAATGCATCTAAAATACAAAAACCAAAACTCGTTGAATTTTCTGTAATGCAGCATCATTATAACCGTTTGATGTATTCATTTAACAATGGGGTTATATTAATTAAAACAGAAACAAAACAAGCGTCAACGGTATGTGAGTTAATAGTAAGATATTTTAAGAAATACTATTGCATGTAATAATAGAAAGCATAGCAATATAGTGATTACAATAGGAAGCAAACAGACCGCCATGTTTATTATAATCAGCACACAGTCTTTGTCTCGAGACATTTGCTACCAACAGAATACTGGTCTATCAAAACAATATTTAGCACAAGGTCTAAACAACTAGTTTTATGATTTCTATTGCAATACTGATTATATATATATATATATATATATATATATATATATATATATATATATATATATATATATATATATATATATATATATATATATGAATTTGAAAAAATCTATATTGAACAAACATCTTGCTCTTAAATGCAAAAAGCGAAACACAACTAATGTAAGATCCTCCGTAAATTCAAAAAATGTTTAACATTTCTGTCTTTGTTTTTTTAAGTTACAGACTTGAATGCATATATTTTATTTAGCGTGACAAGAAAAACTGCAAAAAAAAAACAAAAAAAACTTAAATATGGAACAAAAAAGCGGGGTAATGGGGCTTTTGAAAGACAGACAGACAGACAGACAGACAGAGATATATAGATAGATAGATAGATAGATAGATAGATAGATAGATAGATAGATAGATAGATAGATAGATAGATATCAATATTAAACAAAAAACGGGTCATGTACACATAGCTCGTCTCAAAATTAGTAATGCGGTTATTCTGAGTTTCAACGTACTGAAAAATGTAGTTAATCTGAATGACCCTCCTATCCAATATATAAAATATTTTTACGTTTCCTTTTCTTCATGAGAGTATGGAGGACGTAACGCTTTACTCGATAATTCCCAAACTGTAATGCAAGCAACATCAAAGCATATGTTTAGGTTTATTTATATACTTGCACAATAATTTGCAGCTATGTTTACATATTTCACCAACTAGACAGCATTGTTTTCAAATACAACTATTCTTCTAAAAACCCACAACAATATAAACCCATGTAGTGTGCATAGTTATGTCGGTTAGAAATTGCATAATAAATTGCAAATATATACCCCTTTATTTATTTTTTTATTATCAAGTTACATGGATCATTTAAAAAGACGTAATGTGATCTTTTTAATAAATTGAACCAATGGCTGGTCCTCATTTTCTATTTTAGATGTAGCTAAATGTGTGCACCCTCGAAATTATACTGCATCCACATTAAATTGAATGCAGAAGGGTATTCATGTTAAGATATATATATATATATATATATATATATATATATATATATATATATATATATATATATATATATATTAATGGTGAAAAAGACTATATGGGCGCTATGCATTATTTTATGTATTTCAATATTTGTTGTTGTTCAGTCTGTTAGCAGGAAGTATCGAACTGCAAAACGACGTTCCATAACACGACGCCGTCTAAACAATCCACGGGAATATCATTTTACTACTTGAGTGAAAACTAAAACGTTTGCAGACTGACAGCTCAATCGGTCAATCAATCAGTTTAGTCAATCAATGCAGCTTTTATTTTAGCTTTGAAGTATTCTGCGCGCCAGTAGCAGTACCTCTGGCAAATTGATCACTTTCACAAAAAGGATAATAGCGAACCCTTGCACTCTGCTAATACGTGATGCATTGTATCTTATTTTGTTAGTACCTCACTTGCTTCAACAAAATATCGTTACCTATAATTTGCGACAGACACAATGGAATACACCACGGTCACAATTAGGCAAAATTAAAATGAAGAACAAAGCAATATGTGCATTGAAGTATGTACCTATATTGTACAGATGCGATGAATATCCACGTTTTTTATTATTATAAAATAATCATCTATTCGCAATTGAATATAATAATGTATTTAACACCTTCTACTCAGAATGTATGTTTTAACTTTTGAATTACCACATACTCTTACTGTTTTTTCTTCTATTTTTTTTCCACAGGCTCGTGTAATAAAATACAATACACTTCAGTCTTGAACTGGGTTGCAAGCATGGAATGCTGGTTTAACTCGCATTACACGGATCGTATACAAATACAAAGACCATTAATATATTTAGATATAATACCGTGTGCCGTTAGTATATTTAAAATCTTAGCAAAATACTTCCCCGTTTTTAATAGTCCAAGGGTACAAGAAATCTGCTGTGTTGGGATTTATACGATGTGAACGATTTCTTCCGCAAGAAGCGAGTGTTTTCTAATGGCATTTATTGTTTTTGAAATGTGTTCTCAATCTACGGCCTTTCGGTCTGAGACTTATTCCGAGCTTGCAAGGCCCCAACACTTTAAATCTTGTTTTTTAAATGTATGTTCACAGAACATATGAAATTACATATATATAAAGTTTTCTTTTCAATTACAACATAATGCTTCCAATATTCCACAGAAAACTTTTTTACATCTACACTTCACTTTTTGTTCCCTATCTTTTTTATTGTATAGTAAACAAAATTTGAAACGTACTAACATTCAAAACTATGTACTGTACACGTTTTGAAAGCCACTCCATGCTCGCACTAATCTTATAAATATGAGCCATACGCATTGGTGTTGTTCGTTTTTTGTGCTTTCCAATAGCTTCAGCAAAGTGTACAATGGGATACAGCTAATAGCACAGTGGAAAAGTAACAGTAGACAGTACGGGAGAGGAATAACAATCTGTTGTCTTACCAGAAGATGGTCTGTCTGAGTACCTTGTGCAATATACCCAGGCAGGCCATAGTAGCGGCTGCGCGTCCTTCTTCGCATTGGCACCTTTATTTAAGCTCACAATCATAGTGGAGTTGTTATTTTCTCCATATTTCGTCGTATTAGTTCCATTACCTTCGTCTTGCTTTAACTGGCTCTGTTTCGACGACGGCGAAGAAGACGAAGACGAAGAAGAAGAAGAAGAAGAAGACGAAGAAGCGCTGTCACTACTACAGTTTGAATCCTGGCACAGTGTGCTAGGGTTAGATGGCCTTACTATCAAAGGGTTGACATTTTCTCTGCCTGAGGTCTGCGCCCGGTCCCTGTTCCCTGGCTCCTTCTTGCACCCAAAGTCTGGCCTCAAAATATTATCAATGAAAAAGTTGGTGGTTCTGTGAGCTTGCTGCGCCGCCGGATGAGGCAGGATCAGAGGAGAAGGCAGATTCGGAGACAGAGAAACGCTCTCCCCTTCGCTCGAATCGCGGCTACTTTGACCCTTTTGCTCTTCCATAACTGAAGCCAATTCACTTTGCCTCCCCTTTCCCTTTCCAAACCAAATTCCACTTGTTGGTTAATACTATTTGTATCCAATTATTAAGAAACTTTACAGCAGACTACTATTCAAATAGAATAAATATGTCGGTTTAATTAAATAAATCTACTCTAACTTCTCGACATCCTACAAGTATGTAGGGGGTTATTTCCAATTGTCATAGTCTGCTTGCTTGATAAAACTGGCAACACATTGCGCGCTGGTTTGAAGTCCCAGGGTTTCTCTAATCTATGACAGCTCGATCTTACAAACTCTCCTAAAATCGCTCAGCCTCTCACACACTTTTTTTTCCACACCAACCGGAAGCACGTGAGTCTGCAGACACGTGAAATTGACCAATCAGCTGAAGGAACCTGTTTTGACACCCGTGACGTCGCCCAATCACTTTTACGGCTCTTTGCAAATACTTAATAGATGGATTTTAGAAACCAAACAAGGGATTCACCGCGGTGCCCTGCCTGCACATCTGTCCAGATGCGTATTGTATATTTAATATAGGCAACTGAGAATTAAAAACAAAACCCCATTACCCAGAGGAGTGTATTTGTATGATACTGTCTCCTAATAAGTCACGCTTCAATGCTTTTTGTTAACTATTTACTCCTAGTATTTAGTAGGCTGGACAAATCTAGCCAATAGACTTAATATGCTGGCTATTAAATACAATAGAAAACACTATAATTTTGAATACAATAAAGGACACATAGTAAACCGTTCTTTAAGGAATGTATTAATAATGTCATAATGTAGGATATGGTTGTTTGTAATGTGTGTTTGCTTAATGTAACCTATAGGACTTGTCTGTTTACTATTTTAGTATTTCAAAAAGAGAAAGCTACTGTTTATATATTTTCAATGGATAACAAATATTACTAAAACAACTTACTTTCATTTTCTAACGTTTAAGACTTTAATTATGCTCTTTTTTAACTTCACTAGTTAAAGCCGTCTGTCGGTAAAAATGAAAGTAATTTGATTAGTATTAGTAAAATGGAAAATACATTTCAATCTTAAAACAGGCTGTCATAAATAAACCTTCCAGAAGGTTCATATATGTCCACAGTTATTACGAACCTGCGGATAATACTATAAATCCACTACATAACGTAAAGACAAAATCCAATTTATATATAAAAAAAAAATATTACAATTTATTAAAAAAAAAAAAAAAAACTCTGTTTAAGTTGGGAGCTCCAAATCATCCTCCACAGTCCATTTACATTAAAAAGCATGTGCAAGTTTATGGGGAGGGAAGTGCAGGAGAATGCATAGGTTGGCTATGTGTTCATTATTATGTAGGCTAATTGTTTACAACATTGATTGATTATATTTAACTTATCCAACATTTTGGAGAGTAGACCAACATCTTATCCTTTTCCCAAAAATAATGCCCTCTTAACGTCTGTACAAATGCAGCGACTACGAAATAAATACAATGAACACAGCAAATCACTATATATAACATTTGTAGATTGTGATAGTATATATTGGGAGTGTATAGCTTGCCTCGACAATAAACCCATAAACAAAGAAAGAAGCGTAACTGGCATTCGCATGTTGAAAACATATATAAACAACAAATTAATACTTAGGCTAGGGTATTACAATTAGACTAAATTAGAAGCAAATATTAAAAAATATATATATTTACCTGCAAGTCTTGTGGGATTTTATTTAAGTTAGCAAAATTGAAATCTTTATCCTAAAAGCTTGTGTAGGTACTTAATTAAATTCTAATTAGGACACTATCAATGTCCTATTTAGCCACGTAGCCTTTGTGAGCGCCACTCCTTTTCAGGCGGTAAATAGGGGCTCGCAGCCTTATCTTGCCTGCAAGAGACGCCTTGAGAAGGGCTGCAAAAGATAATTTATAGGTTTTAATTACTCTTCATTCCGCCTGATCAGCTTGGCGTTCATCACAGGAGAGTGAATAAAACCTGGTCAAAAGCACTGTCACAATTCCCTGGCAAGACGCTTAATCAAAGTAAGCAGGACCATATTACACGCTGCGAGCTCCTCAGCGTAATTTCCAAGCTGCTGATAAAGCTGGTTGAATAATGCTGAAGCCTTTGGAGACACCATTTACAGAAATGACTTTATTGACGGCTTAACGTGGGTAATTCATTTTACCTTTCATGTACTGGAGCCTGGATTTGTTACAGTAATGGGATGATAAATGCACTGGCGGCCTATAGTTTTTATTATTGAATATAACGCACACACCCTTTGCTAAATGTCTTGAAAATCATTTAAAATTCGATGTGGTGACTATTTTAATTTCATTATGGCTGGGTGAAATTAATAATCTCAATTTTCTATACATTAGAACATAAAGCCAACACACTTAGCTAGACAATTTCAGACAATACCAAATTACATACGGGATCAGTGGAATTATTGTTCTATTTACAGAACAAAAACTAGTCCGTAAACAAAAGATAGGATACATGGTATGTTATTGTTCAAATTAAATGGGTTTAACAAACACCGACTATCAGCAATTAGATATCGAAAACGCACACCGTTTGAAATATACCAAAAAAAATAGTACATGAAAACAATAATATTAATTCTAGACAATTATAGGAAAAATGTATTTTATTGCTTTTAGCATTATTTATTTTAATAGCAAGACAAACTTAAGTCCTTGTACAACCATATTACAACGGCATATATATATATATATATATATATATATATATATATATATATATATATATATATATCGAAAATAACAATTAAAATAACTGATGCGTAACAATCGTTGAATTTAATTTTAAATACGCGTGATATTTTGTGTATAGTGTTTTGTTTAAAGATGTATATCCTACATCTTTAAATATATCTATGGATTTGGATAAGATCACACCGAAGTCCTTGATGAAGGGAATAAATGACTTGTTTTAGTACAATGGATTTCTTCCTTCCTATGGGGCCGGGTGACCAGAGGTTTTGTTTGAATTGAATGCAAATAGATTTCTGCTACAAGTGCACCATTATAATTATGAGCTGTGAGGTCAAACTATACATTATGGGTCCCCAAAGCCTATAGACCCTGGGAAATGTGTGGAGTATAGCACGTCATTGTACCTGACAGTCCTTTCAATAGACTAATTCAATTATCGCTTTGGGAGTTTGTGTTCATTTGAAAGCAATGATAGTACTAATTCGTTGAGGCTTTCAAAGGTAGTTTTATTTGTGCGTAATCAAGTACACTTCAAAAAAGAGGTCAGTTTTGTCGATCGCTTATTGTCATTTTCACAAATGTCAGAAGTGACATTGGTTTACTATTGGGTATTATTCTGTTGAACTCGAATGACCGCGTTGTTATAAAGCAGGTTTTCGGTTTATTAACACAACACAATCCGCCCTGCTGCAGTGTTTCAGTGTCAGTGCGTGCGAGGAGGGCACGGTTTTATCATTTGATTTATTTTACGCTCGATATAACTACTTTGAATTACTAAAAAAAAAAAAAAAAAAAAAAAGTTTAAGTATAATAAATTACCTGTTATGCGTAGCTTTAATATATTTTGCACAGGTAAAGCCGGGCTAGTAAAATTGACAACACATGCCCGACTTTACCTAGAAAGAGCGTATGTAGCTATCTATTTATTCAAACTTTTTTTAAACATGTAGTAATATAGGCCTACTCAAAAGGAAACTTAACATTATTGGATTGAGATTTCATTTTTACATCAAAATATGTCACTGTTTGAAGGATGATTGCGACCCTGGAGCACACCGGCGTCGCAGCTACCTAGGATCCACAATAATATTTCCTTTTTAATTGTTCCACCAGTAATTGTTGACGGTGCTGTTTCGAACAAGTCTTGGTATGCTTTTGGAATGCCCCGATTGCCCTCCTCTGAAACAGATGTGGCTTAAATCAGCGTTTTAATTAATATTAAACACCAAAACAACAAGTTACGTTAATATGTTATTAGAAGACTGTTGTAATCGTAGCCTATAGCCAATTGTTTGTTTATTAATGTGTTTGTTCATGGTAAAACCGTGTTTCTATTTGATGGATGTTTCTGTCCAATCCTTTTATTGCAACTTAAAAACACAGATTTTTCGAAACAGAAGAGAAACAGAACAGTCACGTGGTAAGTATTTTCTAGAAGTTTCTTTACTGCCAAATAATAATGTGTTCGTTTTGTTGTGTGTAGAGAAAAATAAATCAGCAGCGGGTATAAAACTACATTTTAAACCACGCGCCGTCCGCCCAATAATAACCTAATTCTTTTGCTGAACGAATGTCCGAGATATTTCAGTAGCCACCTTCCTAATGAGCTGTCTCATTGTTTTAACTACATACGCAACTCTGGTGACGGGAATAGTCCTTTTTTTTAAATGTTAATTCTTGAGAAATGTTATGTAGGCCTACACAAAGTTGTTATTATAATTCATATTTTGTAAGCTTTTGTTTTCCAAACAATTAAACACTTAAATGTGTTAAGGCTTAATGATAATTCTATTTTATCATTATAAATATAGTTATCATATAGCTTACATTATATATGTATGCCTGACTATGAAAATATGTTCCTAGACGAAACTTGTCAATACCCGTGTAAACCTGAAGCCCTGTTTTGGATCCATGCTGAATGCTGTCTACTGCATAGACCCGGTGAAGTGCAGTTGAGTAGGCCTATTCTTTAAAGAAATGTTAGTATTTGTGTACACTAAACGATTCCAGAAAGGTAACCAAATAATCTGTTTAATGTCCAAATTCAATAGGCTAACGGTTTACTCCATAACGTTTTAATAGCATCGTAATAATAATAATAATAATAATAATAATAATAATAATAATAATAATAATAATAATAATAATAAGTTACCCTTACAAATCGCAAATTATGTTTAGTAATAAAGAAATATTGCAGAAAAGTTGCCATTTGTACTCGCGTTGTGATGCAATTTTGCTGCTTCCCAGCGGCGGGTATTGGAACTGGGTAATTTGTGACAAAAGCCAAAGAATTCCTGTCACGCTCGCATTTGATAAAAAGGGTTTCCTCTCAAAAGTGTTATGCAAAAGACACCTGCATGGGGCCTTCCGGAAAGATGAAAACATGTTGGAATAACAGACACAGGGATAACAGCCTAATATATATGTTTTATTCCGATCATAGTTAATAAACGGGTTTTTACCTTGACGCGACTAATGCAGCATTTAAGAGCAGGTATACCTTTTTTTAAGATGAAAAAAAAAAAAAAAACGTAACAAAAGTCGCAATATAAATAATAGCAACATTAAATTATGTATAATGTTAAAAAAAAAAACAACAGCACATACGAAAACAAGATTTTTCCATTTGTCTGGGGATTGTTGGCATGTTTATGTTTCAATAGCTCTTTCCAAAAATATTCAAATCAGATTCCATGCAAAATGTAACCACTGTGATTTCTCTGTTGAGCAGGCCTATGTATTGTCCCCTGTAAAGAAATAAATAAATAAATAAATAAATAAATAAATAAATAAAATTGTCAAAAAAAGAAAAAGAAACAATCTTCTAATAGTGTGCCGTGTATTGTGAATTACAACACACCAACGTTTAGCTATTGTATATTGGCTATTTTGTTAACATATTTTGTGGTCACCCAACGTGCAAAACGCAGTAAGGCTGTATAGCCAATACAGAATCGCCTTGTCTAATTTGCACACTAAAGCGCCGCCTAATGGTTTTGTGAACACATGGAAAACGCATAACACGCACTCAGGCAAAAAGCCTTGAAAAAGACTGGTAATGTTTTCTCAGGTAAGTGCTTTCTTTTTTTGTTTTGTTTTGTTTTTTGTTGCTCTGTCTGGTCGCTACACAAAGTGACCTTGCCTGCCTATTAATAATATAACATATTTGCATTTTTATGAAAATGCCAAAATACAAAATGAGTGGGGTGCAGGGCTAAGAAAAATGTTAACACAGGCATGTAAACCAATCTAAATAAACAGGCCTGATAATACCGATCACAACAGCTTCCTACTAAATGTATTTCCTGCCTCTATTGAGAATGCCGTCTTGTGAATCGTGCATTAACGTGGAAGAGTGGTTTTGGCTTTTCATCAAAATGTAATTTTAGTACAATTATAAATGTGTTTATTTTAAAGAAGCACGGTCACATGGCAATAACCTGAACTAACAGTACGGGATTCTTAGAACAAGTTCCCGTGCGTTCCATGTAGAACAGTATTGTAGCGTGCACGGGCAAGGCAGGAGCACGTCTGGTAGGTGACGTAATCACACACTAAGACATAAGCCCGATATATCGATATACGCTCCTTGCAAAGGAGCCTGCTCTTTATTGTATTGTGTTGTATTCTGAACAACAAAGGGTTTTTAGTTCAATATGAAATCATTATATACTATACACTATCCAAAAGTAAACTCATATAATGTTATCAATATGTATGTGTTTATCTATCTTGGACACAATTATGAAGCGATTGCTAATTGACTCCTATTTTTTCAAGAAAAGATCAACAAGAACAACATTAAATAAAAAAAATGTATATATTATATGAGAATAATAGTTTTTATATTAGTCTTAAAACGGAAATATTTGCCTATAATCAAAACAAAATTATAAAACAAGGCCAACTCCAAAATGAAAAACGAGAAAAAACAAACAAACAAACAAAGAATTAAAAAAAAAAAACTTGTTATCAAAATCTTGGTACAGTTGGCAAATGCTGAAGTACACCCCACCCAACTCCCCTTATACACTGTTTAATGTATGCATGTTAAACTGATTCTACAAATTGTATTTATTTTTAACTTTATTGTTAATAATTGTATATTTCTATTGATTTGTGGGACCATGATTTCCTTGTCTATATATTCACGCATTGTATAAACCCAACAATGATAACATCGGGTATATAATGCTTAGAGCACATCCTACCAAATTGCTTTGCAGAATTGTTTTAAAGCAACACTAGGGTTTTGGGAGACACCTTGTGGCCAGTAAATGAATCGAAAAAGAAAACATTACGGTTTGCATAATTCATTCATTTGGAACCTCAAATCCGAATCCTATTGGATACAATTATTATGTTCAACTGGTTCTGTTTAGAAGTGAACCCTCTGTTGTTCAGTATATAATAATGGTATTAGAGCCTAAAATGTCACATAGTGCAGTACAGAGTTTGTTTACCACGTAAATCACATTATTTAGTCTGTTCATCACATTAGTAACCGATACTTCTGTGGTAAAAAGGAAATATACAAATCAGCAACTCTCCTATCTAACCCCAGCACCTACTAGTAATGTACCACGCTTATTTCCAGACTGACTTAAGTAAACATTGGTGTACTTGGAGACGTGTAATAGATCTTACATTTACCTTCATCCATGCTGGTACTGCTTACACTGCTTACATTCACTAGATGACGGAGTGCTGCATTGAATATGAGAATCTCGGGTGTTGAAAGAATGGGGTAGACAATTGTTGTTCTTAAAACCTTGTACAGGTGAGACACATGTTGCTACTGCGTGTTCATTAGTGATGTTTGTTAATTGTGTAGTATTAAGTTCCACAGTCACAGAAAATCTTGAACTTTATACACAAAATGCTTTGAAAATCAGCCCAATGTATTGCAATGAGCATCTCTGCAGTTTGAATGATGAAAGATGATTTGCTAATCATGCCCTCTACAGTCACTGGCCTTTATAAAGGAGGAATGGTCAGTTGTGCAAAACAGTTCATAATTAGTCATGTCTGCTATTGATTTGATAGCACAAAAAGTGGAGCCTATTTCACCCGCAACCTTAAATGAACACAGGCTTTCAGAAATACAAATAGTTATCCAGCTGTACAGCCTTGCGTGTGTGCCTTTATATTCTTCTAAAGAAAGCAAATGTCCAGTTTTTCTAATCTCATTTGCAAATGTTTTCCAGATTTGATCTTACCCTGCCACCAACGCACTACATTCACTTACTGTGTAGCAGATTTTGAATTGGGAAGCTCCTTATTGTTTTCCATTCCCCTCCTCTCCCCATCACATCATTATAAGTAGTAGCTGTACTTCATTCCAAATTCACTTGCAGGTAAAAGGACCCCACCTTACCTTTCATACATTCCTATGTGGAGCACACAATGGCTTATTGGTGGCTAATATTTAAGCGTAAGAACAGAACTGTAGTTGTGATAGTAAAACCGATTAAAACAAATGTATAATAATTTAAAAAAAACATCTCAAAGCCTTGCTGGTGGATTTTTAATCCTGCGTACAGTATAAGCACATGTGTATCCCACATAGATAAGTGCATGCACTTATTTTAGTGCATACAGTACCCTTTCTGTTTTCTACTTGAGCTTTGTGGTGCTACAACATTTCACTCCACTAGAGAGCACCATAGCATTAGTTATATTCAGGCTGTATAACGGTGTGAAGCCTTATCGACAGTCTTCCTCCCGATCTGTGAGGGCACTGTATAACTGGAGCAGAGTACCCCGAAATGGATGGTTCAGCAGGTCGTTCCAGGGTCAGTCAGAAGCCGGCCATCCAGGAAGGGAGCAGAGCCACGATACCAGAAGCCATCGCCTTAATGCGGCAGGCGATATGTCAGTCACGGATTGGAGGATACTTGATTGGCCACGCCATCGAAAGAAGGCGTGACAGAAGGTATTTAGGGGAAGTGGCACCAGCGATCTGTTCCTATGGTTAAACTGCAAGGAGCGAGAATGTGAAAACTAAAAAGTACCGTGAGTGTTTTGTTTGGTTTGTCAGTCTAATGTTTGTTCTCACTAGATGGCTAACACGAATCGGGAGCTGTCACTACACACCAGCACCAAACCCCAGATTACACTGCACCACTGTCCTGATTGTGTTGTCCTGTCACTATACACCTGCACTAAAGAGCACCCACTGTCCGGAGACGTGGCTGTGTTTGTGTTACACATACATTATTAAAGTGTCTTATTGTTTCGGGGCTGTAACCCTCATTTTGCACGGTGCAATACACATTGTTGTGTAGAGCAACCCAGCAATAATAATGCTGTTTTCATTGTGAACTGTCTTGTCTGTGTCTATTCCGGAGCACTGCATCATCACTACACCTGCGCACTGCAACCCACTTGTTCACAAACAGTTAATTACTTTTTTTCAAGGCGTATACTGTACATATTAGAAAAATGTGGAAAGATAAATGAAATAAACTGTTAAAGCAGTACAGAAACTAAATGATGCTTTGCTTGGGAGCCACATGGTCTGTACCGACACTACGACCAAAAACATATCATTTCTTTTAGGTATTAAGTAACATATGAGCTTTTGTCTTTTAGTAATAGATGTGGATAAATCTAGTAATGGATGTTTTAACCCTAGAGAAAATATATTTGTATTATAAAGATAAATAGTCAGTATTTACCCAGCTCTGGTATAATGTAACTGTTTAATTGCATTTAATTATGCCAAAGCATTTTATGGGAGTCGTGACAGAACTAGCTTCTAATTCATCTTCCTTGAAATCTGTACGCTTATCATTTTTGCAAGTAAGAAAGTTGATGACTGTTAATGTGCGTGCAAACTTACAATGGAACTTGTGTGACCTTTCATCTCCAACTTAAGTTACACATAATGTATTGGTCAACTATTAAGTAGACATTTAAAAAAAAAAAAGAGAAAATCCCTTTCACGTGACTTTCGATCCTTGATTTAATTTTAGTTATCAGTTTCTGGAAATCATTTAGTTTAAGTCAGCTAGTTCTTTTCTAAAATTAGAAAATTGATCTCATTCCGGTTTGGAAAATGACCTATTTTAAACAAAAAATGCCTTTCAGAAATCATTACTGAGTCAAACAGTGAATAGAGATCACTAAATAGGAACTTCACATTTTGTGCAATGAATACTGCAATTGACAAAGAAGACAAGGAGAATATTATAATAAGAAAAAGCAACCCTTTGTATCAGGCAGATATAAACAGTTTTAATATGCCTAGTCACTATAACCTAGAATGCATTGGTAAGTATGGCAATAAGGTACAAACCTTGCAAGTTGTTTCTAAAAGTTTATCATCCACTTTGTGCCCTTAATAATTATGCACACGTGTGTGGATACATGTTTAGAGGTGTGGAGCTGTTCATATGTCTGTATTTTATCATCATTTTCTGTATGTTATTTTATTTTTTTATCATACCTAACTGGGTTTTGAAAAGCAATTTGATTTTCAACAAGGAATGACAACGACAGAAAAAAATATTAAACTAAAAACTTAAACCTAAAATGCTTTTGATATAAGATTTTAGTTTTACCATACATATATCTAGAATTGTTAAATACATGATGTGTGTACTAGCATTCTTTCTTTCTATAGTAACATTTCAAACATTGTTCCAATTTTTGCGGCTAGCATTATTTAATAAGAACATTGTTTGTTTTAGAAGAGAAAAGGAAAGAGTATAAATCTGTAAGATGGTGTCTTTCTTGGGTAGTCGCTTACCTTGTCCTGTTAACAGCAGGCAGTGGACTCCTGGCATACAAAGGTGAGTAAAATACAGCTTACATTTTGTCATAAACTTAACCGTGAAAACTGCAAACTATGGAAGACAGTAAAAATGTTTTATTGAAAAGTAATATTTAGAGATACATTATTAATTATATTTTTTAAATTATATTTGCCGAGGTTGTCCTGTATGCTTGTAAAATTCCCCATACAAGGCAACACAGTTTGACCTGTGATGTTGAGAAACTATACTGTACATCAGTGAATGAAGGGCTTTATGACTGTATAGTATTAATCAATTCCACTCTAGTATTATAATTTTGTTAAAACCTCATACATTTTTCACTGAACCAACATTGTTCTTACAGTTTACCACATGCACAGTGAACTAAAAGGGATAAAAGAGAAGGAGCATTTGGCCCCACTCGAAAAGCTGTTCACTGACGAGAGCTTCCAACTGAATGAAACAGACCTCCACTATGGTTTTACTCTTGAAAATATGTCCATCTTATCAAGTCTCAAGAATGCAATGGATATTGTCACACTGGAAAGGGCCACCATGCAGGAGAGTGTGCATCACCTTCAGCAAAAGATAAGGAGTATGAATTCATCACTGTGCAGCTTAGATGAAAAGGCTACCAAGATAAATCAACTGAAACAAGACTTGGAGATCATCAATATAAGTAACAGTAATCTAGTGATAAGGTTGGAGAACCTCACGCGAACACCAGGTATTCGTTATGAGCTTTGAACTTTTATTCAAATTATTTTATATATATATTATTATTATTATTATTATTATTATTATTATTATTTATTTCTTAGCAGACACCCTTATGCAGGGCGACTTACAATCGTAAGCAAATACATACATATATATATATATATATAGATATAGATATAGATATAGATATGTATATATATAACACACACACACATATATATATATATATATATATATATATATATATATATATATATATATATATATATATATAAATAACAATGTTTTTTAGGACCACCAGGACCTAGAGGAAGCAAAGGAGACCCAGGCCTGCCAGGTGAGACATTTGTGATCATTTTATAGATGCATTAATTTGCAGAGTCCCCTATATTTATCAAGAGAACAGAGATAGCACAAATAATGGACACATCATGTAATGGAAATAGGAGCAATTAGACCACCTTGTCCATCCAATCCTTAGCCTCCCTTTTTAAGTGACCCGAGGAGTCGGATTTGAATCCAAGGGCCCTATGCTGAAGTAAATGCAAAAGCAATACACTTCCCAACATGAAACTCGTGAGTGGAGAACTTGTGATATTCATATGTGATTATTTTTTACATATATACTTTGTTAGTGTTTTGAACATACTAAATGTATGTTGTCATTAATATAACTTATGTTACTGTTTTTTCTCAGGTATCGCTGGTCAAAAGGGTGATACAGGTGTAAAAGGAGAGACTGGCCTCCCAGGGTTGAATGGTATTAAGGGAGAAATTGGAAACCAAGGTAAAATCACTTTGCTGAAATTCATAATCTATTTTTGTAAAGCATTTAAAATGTCAGTTAACCATTACTCTGTATAATCGGGAAATATTAGACTTAAAAATTCATGAATGTCTTTTATTATCTACAGTTATAAGAATGTCTTTATAAGGCGCTATAATAATGTTGTCTTATTTTGCAGAAGCAAATAAATGAAATAGCATGTGCAAAATATCTTTTTAGAATTTTTCAATAAGTATAAAGTGGCTGATAATAAAATGCATGAACAGAAATCTTTATTTTTAATAACAGGTCTTCAAGGTCCAAAGGGTGTCAAAGGTGATATGGGAGAGACTGGACCAAGAGGACAAACTGGAGGTCCTGGAACAAAGGGAGACAAAGGAGAGCATGGGCCCAACGGTATAGTATGAGTTCTTAATGCTTATTTATCCAGGTTGTAATAAGAATGTGCTCAGAAAGTCAACCCCTCAATCCCTTTGATGTGATATTAACATGATTTGACTGTATTACCCTTACAAGGTGTTGAATATGCTGAGTAAAATCAACATGCACATGCTTAAGCACACCAAAATGTCTTTTTTTTAATGTTGCTTTTATTTAGTTTTTTTTATTTGTATTGTAGGTTTAAGAGGAGAGACTGGTTCATCTGGGGAGAAAGGAGACAATGGTAAGAGCCCTGATCTGTACAATATATTGAAGTAGCTTTTCCACACATACCATCTGAGACATAATTAAAAACAATGTGCTAATATTCCATAGAAGTACATCAGAGATCGTCACTAAAAGATACACAATGCAAAGTTGTTAGGGGGCACATGATGATACTGTTATTGCCTTTGTTCCCCAAACAGTTTTTTTTTACACTGTCTTAAACTGAATCTTGCCTTATTAAAATACAATTACAATGTGCTCGTTGTTAGAACCTCTTGCAAGGAGACTGCACTTGTTAGGTTCATGTAGCTCATTGTGGAAGATTTCATAAACAGCATGGGATCCTTTACATTTCAATTAGCATCAGATCTGCTGCTTCTCCCTGAAAATAATAATAATAATAAAAATGGCCTACACATGAATCACAGTCATACAAGATTCATCTTTTACAATAGAGGTCTGGAAATCATCAGCAGTTTTATTACATTTCTAAATGTTGATATTACTGAATTCAGGATTTGTTTTTAAGTGCTCTAAGACATCATTTTTGACAATATTGTTTGATGTTGTTTTGTCAAAGGTGAGTAAATGTTTTTTTTTCTTTCTTTGTATTGTATTTAAGGGCTCAGATTTTATTAGGTTTCAACACTTACACTGCTAGATCACAGGAATTAGTTTTGAACACATGAAGTGATTAGGCACCACGAAAGAGCAGCAACATTTTATATCCAGCATTGTCTTTGAAACATCTGCATATTCCAAACTGAAGAATAAAATACAAGCAAAGAGTTTCAACAGAAGAAAAAGGGGAGCAGTGTTAAAATTACTAGTGCTTTGAAAACTGATTTTAAAACCTTGGTTAGTGCTGATTAAATTTCATCTGATTTAGTGCGATAGTAAAGCCCCAGCCTGAAAAAAGAAAAATACAGAAATCAGGCCCCATGATTGATTTTTAAAAAATTGTATTGTATTACAGTACAATGCATTGTATTGTATTGTATTGTATTACATTGTATTGCAGTGCATTGTAAACATTCAT
This sequence comes from Acipenser ruthenus, assembly GCF_902713425.1. Classification (NCBI taxonomy): domain Eukaryota; kingdom Metazoa; phylum Chordata; class Actinopteri; order Acipenseriformes; family Acipenseridae; genus Acipenser; species Acipenser ruthenus. Next base: position 38,366,419 of record NC_081199.1, on the reverse strand, counting down.
CACACAGGTGCTCCTGGTGTAAACGGGAAGGACGGTCTTCAGGGAGCACAAGGAGAGAAGGGAGAGAAAGGAATTAACGGAGATACAGGTCCAAATGGAATGCCAGGTAACTGTCATCTAGAATTAAAATGCTATTGTTATCAGATTGAATTAAGTCATGCATTTTGCTTTTACTCTGTGTTTTTCTCATTGTCTTACTTTCTTCTCCTAAGGGACCTCTGGAATAAAAGGAGCCACTGGGCAGAAAGGAGAGAGAGGGGAAAAAGGTGATGTGATGCTTCAGTCTTCTACGTTTCTGATCTAGGATACATGTTAAACATGCTAAAGATGCAGATTATTATCACAGCCCCTTAACTCGAATCAGTCCAGGGAAGCTAATCCTGTTCTGTTTCAGGATATTATAATATCAACCATTGCTTAGCACAGTGTCGGACTTGCCAAATTTGGAGCCCCTTGCTAGCTTTGCCAGAGACCCATCTACCCGGATTTTATATTTACAGATGCTTCTTTTTTCTTTCATCTTGTGAGTTGGCTACAGTTTATGTTATACAAACGAGTTGTAAGCCCTGTTCAGTAACATGTAATTGTGATCTGTAAATATCTTTTGTTGATTTATGTTTTGGTGCTAATGCTTAGGTACCCCTGGTACAAAGGGAGAGACTGGGCTTCAGGGAGGCTCGGGAGTGAGAGGAGAGAAGGGAACTAAGGGAGATCCAGGAATTAATGGAATAGCAGGTAACTTCCTTGATTTAAAATAGGTTTGCCATTTGTCAGAATAATTTCACAAGTTGTTTTCTCTGCTCCTATTTGTTCAACATGACTTGTTTCTCCAAAGGAAGTCCAGGATTGCAAGGGGCTGTGGGCCCGAAAGGAACTAAAGGAGAAAGAGGTAAGCAGACATTTCAATATTCAATTTCTCAATCAGGGTGTACCGCATAGATACTATAGCTTCAAAAAATCCTAGTACCCTTTACTAGATAACATTTGCTACCGTATAATGTTACAGTATTTGTCACAACGTGTCCGTTTTGACACCTCGCACCCATGTTTTTTTTGTGATGTCAATAATGTTATTAATGCAGTTATTTTCACTGTTGTATATGTAAGGAATACAAGGACCGAATGGATATACGGGTGAAAAAGGAGACAAAGGGAACCAAGGTAAATGCAGCTTTATTTTTTTTAAATATACTGCTTTGCAGTAATATATAACTTGTACTGAAGTGTTAAAGATCCAGTATTATAGTTTGTCAGTTTACGGCCTCGGTACACCAGTAAAACTTTCAGTGCCCCAGATGAGAGGAAAATATTCTTCCATTCAGCTTTTAAAACACTCAATGTGGAAGTTAATTGTCATTGATTGGTACTCAGTTGTAAACTTAAGGGAGGACAGCTTTTTGAACACATTAATCAGTGGATTTATTGAATACCTGCTGATAAATGTTTCTTAACCCTTAGCGGTCCATTTATTCAGCGTGTCTCAGGCGCGTCAGGTCCAATTTATTTTCACACGCGCAGTTTATTTTAGACGCGCTGTTTAAAAGTATTTTTTCACAGTAAAATAGGTTTAAAAGGCACTGCATATCAACAGGACACTCAGTACTGCATCTCCAGCCCCGCCCACCCCTTATTCGCTGTATTTTTTACATACCTCTACATATCACCAAACTCCTCGGGACCGAGGACGTCACAAAGTAGAACAACAAACACTAGCCAACAGAAAATTCTAGTTTCTATACTTTCTGTATGTATTCTTATTTACACTTGCTGAGTTCAGATAAATAAATGAATATGCATGACATTTTTTTCTTCAATCTTTAGGTGTTGAAGGCCGTACAGGAGAGAAGGGTGAACAAGGCATTGGTAAGGGTGATTAAACTAATATTTACTTCATACATACCTAAGGTGACCATTTACCTGGGCAGTCTGGGACAGTTCAGACCTTTTATCATCAATGAATTCTGGTCCTGCATCAAGTAAAGAAAAGAGATACAGAGCACTGGGAATGTTAAAAGAAAAAAACCTCAGAGACCTGAACTGTCCCAGTGAACCTCTATTATACCTGGAAAGTTAAATCAGGAATATATGCATGAGGATACCTCAGGTTTACAGTATGTCATGTAATACCCCAATGGAACTGCAAACTATCCATAAATATGTTTTATTATTATTATTATTATTATTATTATTATTATTATTATTATTATTATTATTATTATTATTCAGGGCTAAGGGGTCCTCAAGGTGCAAAGGGAGACAAAGGAAGTCAAGGAATTGCTGGAACACCAGGAGCCAAGGGAGAAAAGGGAAACTCAGGTACACAATGTGAATATGTGGGCCACTGAGCAACGTATAGCCATGGCATGGACACATGCTACTTGCTGTTAATCTAGTTGAAGTTTAAATAGTTATTTATAATTTATTAACCTACAATAAACCTACAAAAAGTGAAAACCTGAAGAGCGTCAGATTAAAAACAAGAGCATGAAAATCAACCTCGGGGTCAGTCTTTAGTGGGGTTTTAGGGTATTTTTAGTGGGTCCCCCCCTATGGACAGTCCTATTTATTTTTAAACTTGAATAATCACCGTTTTTTTTTTTTTTCTTTTGAGGTCATTATTTAACCGCAAGAATTGTTGGTACTCCTAAACGAGGACGAGCAGAATTGTTTCACGATGGAGAATGGGGAACAATATGTGATGATGGTTGGAACATTAACGCTGCAACAGTTTTTTGCCGCATGGCAGGATTCCAGCAAGCAACTGGATCCTATACTGCTGGTGAAGGTTAGTATAAACAATTGGCTTTTCCACATTAAGCGCCCTCTGGCACATTTGACGCAAGTATATACACTAAGATTCAAGAAACCTGATTTACAACACATACACAATTAGCTTTTGCTGTATTTTGTGAACAAACCACAGGTCTTACCAAATCTAGAAAGCCATAACATATCCAGTAGAAAAGTGTACAAAACAACAGTAAGAAACAACTGCCATTAAAGGATTGTGCTGTAGATTCTTGCTATTTTCATACCATTACAATAATTATATTCTTGTCTGAAAAGTTGCTTTACCATCCATCCTCCTCTTGCAGTTGTTTTAGTGTGATAGTGTCTGCTTAGAAGTGCTTGTATGTTCATTTACAGGGACAGGGCCAATCTTGTTGGATGACCTGACCTGCGCTGGAACCGAGTCATCACTTTCTGCTTGTCGATCAGGAGGCTGGAAAAAGCACAACTGCAATCATGGTGAAGATGCTGGAGTTGAGTGTGCTTGATAAACGGTAGAGTAGTTACCTTGTGAAGCACAGGTCTGATTTGCATCTGCATCAAAGTTCTTCCAAAAACTAGCAAGACAGTGGGTGGGGATCTGTCATGGAAAGAGATGTAAAGTAACTCCACCCAAATGCAAATCTACTCAGAACATTTCTGTGTTTAACCATCTCAGTGTAGACATGCTTTTAACATGTTTCCTTGCTTTTGAATAAGTACCAACCATCTTAAAACACATACAAAATGCAATTGCCAATGACCCTAGTGTCTTATACATAATGTAACATCTGCTACACTCTTGATGCTGTGTTGTGTGAAAATGAAAAGATAACCTTTTCTTTATTATTAGTCAGCAAATTACCTGAAATATGTTTGATAATAACTGTATTGTATCCTTTTATTAAAGACACAACCTTGTTGAAATACTGATTCCAATTTGTATTTTCAGTGTATATGTGGCCCATTCTGTGACAACTCAACCAATATTAGGAATACTTTATACTCATCTTGTAACAATTGTAATTGTAAAAATAATGTGATCTCTTGTAACAATTGTAAGTCGCCCTGGATAAGGGTGTCTGCTAAGAAATAAATAATAATAATATATATAAAAAAAAAAAAAAACGGAAAGGGCACAGAGCTACATCAGCACTTCCCCATGACTGCCAAAATGACAATATGAGCAATTTCACAACATACTTATCTAAAGAATCTCAAAACTGTTAGAAAGTATTTTAATACAAAGGTACTTCTCTGACTAGAATCATAGGTATAAACTCTCTTTGAAAATTGAAGTGATTTGGAGTTAAGGATCTTACATCTTTTACCAGACATATTTTGTTTTAACTTTAAACTGTAAAAATGTGACCAAGGTTTTCTTCATAGTACAGTGAAGCTAATGATAGTGATGATTGCATTGCTGACAAGGGTAACCGCATGAAACAAGGAGGATATGGGCAACATGCCCCACATGTCGACCTGTTCCTATCCAGTTTTAAATAACTTTAGCATAACAGAGGCAGAAGTGTTAAAGGGACTAGGAGCTCCTAAAATAAACAAATCCCCTGGGCCGGATGAGATCCTCCCAATAGTACTCAAAGAAATGAAAGAAGTTATTTACAAACAGCTAACCAAGATTATGCAACAGTCTCTTGACACGGGTTGTACCGACAGACTGGGGAATTGCAAACGTAATACCGATCCACAAAAAGGGAGACAAAACCGAACCAGGTAACTACAGACCAATAAGCCTGACTTCTATTATATGTAAACTTATAGAAACTATAATAAGATCCAAAATGGAAAATTACCTATATGGTAACAGTATCATGGGAGACAGTCAGCATGGTTTTAGGAAAGGGAGATCGTGTCTAACTAACCTGCTTGATTTTTTTGAGGATGCAACATTGACAATGGATAATTGCAAAGCATATGACATGGTTTATTTAGATTGCCAGAAAGCTTTTGACAAAGTCCCACATAAAAGCTTAATTCTCAAACTGAACGCAGTAGGGATTCAAGGAAATGCATGCACATGGATTAGGGAGTGGTTAACATGTAGAAAACAGAAAGTACTGATTAGAGGAGAAACCTCAAAATGGAGGTAACCAGGGGTATAGTAAGCAAACTTGTTAAATTTGCACAAAAATAGGAGGAGTTGCAAACACTGTTGCAGCAGCAAAGGTCAATCAAAATCACATTTAATAACAAAGGTCATTCAAATGACATTTAATAGAGAAAAGTGTAAGGTACTGCACGCAGGCAATAAAAATGTGCATTATAAATATCATAAGGGAGGTACTGAAATTTAAGGAATCTATGAAAAAGACCTAGGAGTTTATGTTGGCTCAGAAATGTCTTCATCTAGACAATGTGGGCAAGCTATAAAAAAGGCCAACAAGATACTCAGATATATTGTGAAAGGTGTTGAATTTAAATCAAGGGATGTAATGTTAAAACTTTACAATGCATTAGTAAGACCTCATCTAGAATATTGTGTTCAGGTCTGGTCACCTTGCTACAAAAAGGATATTGCTGCTCTAGAAAGAGTGCAAAGAAGAGCGACCAGAATTATTCCGGGTTTAAAAGTCATGTCATATGCAGACAGGCTAAAAGAATTGAATCTATTCAGTCTTGAACATGTGGCGATTTGATTCAAGCATTACAAATTCTAAAAGGTATTGACAATGTTGACCCAAGGGACTTTTTTGACCTGAAGAAAGAAACAAGGACCAGGGGTCACAAATGGAGATTAGATAAAGGGGCATACAGAACAGAAACTATGGAGGCACTTTTTACACAGAGAATTGTGGGAGTCTGGAACCAACTCCCCAGTAATGTTGTTGAAGCTGACACCCTGGGATCCTTCAAGAAGCTGCTTGATGAGATTCTGGGATCAATAAGCTACTAACAACCAAACGAGCAAGATGGGCCGAATGGCCTCCTCTCGTTTGTAAACTTTCTTATGTTCTTATGTTCTTATATATTGACAGCAAAAAAAAATTCAATGCAATTAGATGTTACGGAAACATTTAACAAATAATTACATTTAACCATCCTCGGAGACAAGTAGAACGATCTAGTTACACTTGTTTTTGGCTCCACATTAATAACAACTGTCCAATTTACACAAGTGCCAGTTCATATCTAAAGCATACGTCTTTGCATTATTATTTTAATTGCTATCAATCTGATTTGCTTTTTTAAGAAGTTTTTTTTTTTTAGTTACGTCAAAATGTCTTTCCTCTGAAAAAATGACAATTTATCTAATGTGTGTTCTTCTTAAGAACAAAATGGTGCAAACTTTCCACCTGGACAAAATCATATTATATCAGGTCCCTTAACTCTTTATTAAAAACAGTAATACTAACACTAAAAAGATGAGGCAGAGAGGAATTGATTTGAATGTCAGTTTTGCAATCTTCTCTTTTTTTCTTGAAATCCAGTGAATGTACTACATAATAATATTAACAAACTTCCTTCCTCTATTCTGTAGCTTACTGCGCAATAGAAACAGGAGAAGTAAACCACAAAAACAAACTTTCCAAATGAAAGATTGGACTTCAGCCAACTCCAGTGGGTAATATTTTAATATAAATGGATAAAAGTAACAATGTACAACTGACATAGTATATGCAAATGTTTAGAGAGTTCTACAGTAGTTGGGACTAATTTCTGAAAAAAATATCAGTTTTGGATCTTGGTCCTCGTCTAGACAATGATTTATTAATTAAGACTTTTAAAATCAAATCTGCAATTATGCACAATGAGTGCGACCAGTAAAGGTGTGCATGATCCCAAACTCGAAACCATGCCGAACATGACCAAAAACTATTAATCAGAAGTGAACTCCATTACCTGTAATTTTTTTGCCTTGTGATGATGAAGACTTGCTTTTTAAATTGAATTATGAATGCAATCTTCCTGTTCCTACCCAAAACTTTGGCTTACTAAACTTGTAACTTATTTTTCTTTTTGGTCTTTTATATCATATTCATTTTGGAAAATCAGTCTCTCAGGAATTCCAACACCTGACACTTTGAGAAAAAAGACCTCCGGTCTGTTGTGTGTCTCTGTCTGCTTCATTCATTCTCTTGGTCTTTGAATTTGTGACTTCAGTACCACCATACGATACAAGTCATATAGACACATATTATGAATTGTAATTTCGTTTATAAATACATTCAGTTCCCTTAGCCTTTAAACCCTGAGATTAGTGTGGTTTTCTCTTCACTTGGCTCTCTATCTTGATAGCCTTTTTGTATTGCAAGTTTTTACAAGTTTAGTAATAGATTCTATGAGGTTCTGGGATAGATTGTTAATTCATAAGCAATGCTTACGTACAGCACTGCTTACTGTATACAACCTCCTTACCTTAATGTCGATTGAAAAAGAAAACACCCAGAGCTATATTTCCCCTAGGATAATAAATGGAAGTTTAGAACAGCTTGAAAATTCACTCTCTCTGACAAAAGTTACATTTCATTCAATCTTTTTTTTATAAATACCCATTTAGTCCCATGGGACCATCTTCACAAAATCTCACTTCCTTTTTGACAGTAAATGAAAGTACTGACTGAACAATCTTCTGGAAAAACATGCCAGGTCAAATTTAGCATTTTTTTTTGCAAGATCATTTAAAAGACCAGGAAAATAAATACATCAATGCATGGCGGTTGAATAGCTTATAATATATTATATCTGAGTATTAGGTTAGCAACCTATTAAATTTTGTTTTAAAGATTTCAAAATATTCAAATTACTCAAACTTTGAACACCGTTTCATAATGTATTAAGTACCAGGCTATGGTATCATATCAAGCTTGTCAATTTATTTTCTGCGTTGTACAACACGTATAGGAAACCAACTAGGACCTTTCCAATAATGTCTTGGACTTTGACCTTTGACCCTTCTTTCTAGGTCAAATGGACAACTGACAAATTGACTGCTTTGACAGCTTATATCTCCTAACAGACTGCAGATAGACTCATGTTTACTTTTGAACACATATAGGAAACCAACTAAGACTTTTCTAAAAATGTCTTGGACTTTGACCTTTGACCTCTGGTTCATGGTCAAATGGGACAATTCATGGTTTTGACAGTATATATCTCCTTACACACTGCAGATAGAGTCATGTTTACTATAGAACCTCTATAGGAAACCAAGTATGCCCTATCCAAAAATGACCTTGACCTTGACTTTTGACCTCGCATTTTACAACGCAGGCGAAGTTTCTCCAGAAACTTCAATTCTAGTTTTTATTTGAAATTGTAACCTTCTGGACCGACCCTTTTCTCCAAACTTGAATCATATGTCTGAATGAACCAACAGCCTCAATTCCATACATCTCTAATAACCCCAACGCACAATGCACCTTTAACAATCCAAATTACCTTTCAATTACAAAACTACGTGTTACTATTTCCTTAGTGGTACTTGATGTGGAAGTGTAAAAAAGAACACGTTTTTACATATTATAACACGACCACAAAGCTTCCTTTTCTGTATGATGTGCTCCAATTCTCTGCAGTTTATCCTCAATTTAAAAGCAAGTGCCTTTGAATTCAATGCACAGGATTTGAGGAGTTATATTTGGCTTTTTTATATAAAACCCTGATCCCAATTCAAGCTTGATTCCATTGCTGTCCACTAAAAAGTTAATTTTGAGAGAGTTGACTGTCTTCAGAGACTCAGAGTAGCACTAATGTTGGTCTACCTATTATTATCTTAATTTAAGTATTCCAAGACTAATGCTAATCAGGGCCTGAGTATGGCAGATGATCTTTTAACAAGAACATTTTGCTTTATCTTGATCTAATCAGATCTCTGAAATAATAATAAGAAATATATAATTTAAACCAGTATATATGTAAAGGATATTTAGTCATATTATTATTATTATTGTACTTGTTATTAATATTAGTAGTATTATTATTAGTATTATTATTATTATTCCAACACCAGAAAGAGTACCATTGGAAAATGGGTTTTATAATTCAGGCCTGTATAAAATCTTAATTAAAAATGTATGCCACTGCTATAGCCAATGCACTGTATAGCTGTGGTTTTAAAATGTGTGCCTGTGAACATTCAATGACTAAATTGATTTCAAATACTAAACAGTAATTATCATTCTCACAGCGTATTGTCTCAGGAGTCCAGGGTGTCAGTCCAATAATATCTGTTTCTGAAGTTAATGATTTTGATCAAACCGCAAGTCACTGTGGACTTATCCAGTACCCAGGTTTGCCATATTTAATACAAAAAGACTGCAGAAAAAAGCTTGAAGGGGTTAGGGGACTGTTCCTCCTGCTGCATTAATCTTTATACATGTGCTCCCATTCATATGATCTCATGCTTAACATCAGAACATATTATTATTATTATTATTTATTTCTTAGCAGACGCCCTTATCCAGGGCGACTTACAATCGTAAGCAAATACATTTCAAGTGTTACAATACAAGTAATACAATAAGAGCAACATATATAACTGAACTAGAAATACTTTATTCTGAATGAATAATAGGACTGGTTTCACAGATTACCACTAATCTTGGACTACCTGAAGTAACTTTAGGTAAAACCAGCATGTTGTTTGTTAAATGTAGTGTATATGATGTGTGTGCCATATGAACAGCCAAAGAGCCCTTGGTTTATTCACAGGAACTAAAAAATAAACCCAATTGGCATACCACTATAATATTAGTGTATAACCCTGAATCATTCACAGATCACAGCATTACCAGCAGTGAGAGCACACCGGATTAGAAGCTTACAGTATAGAGCACACCGATGCAGAGAAAGCACAAAAGTGTGTCAAGGAATACCATTTTACATATTCTAATAAGCAACTAGCAACTAGTATTCAAAATTACAACTCGTTGGGTGTTTTGCAGGAGAGTATGATCAATGCAATATATTAAACAATTATTGTTGCACTGATATGAAAAAGCATTGAACAGTTCAAAGAAAAGATTACATCTAGAAAGAGCTATGTGGGTACATTATAAGTTCACTGAGTTAATATATGACGGAATCGTTATTTTTATTTGATCAAGATAAACAACTATTAATGACAATGTGCATTTCTTCACATTCACTCAATTAATTGCATTCATCTAATATTGCTTTATACTAAATGCCCTCAGATTAAAAAAAAAAAAAAGGTTAACTGAATTGAGTGCTTAGGCATGATCTCCAAAAAAAAAAGAAGAACATACTATATTGCAATATTTGGATTATGAGTTCAGAAACCCATAATGGTGAATAATGAATTGTACTGTAGATGCCAAGCTCTGTCCACAGTATTGCAAAGAGAGAAGCTAGTGGTGCTGGAAATGTAGCTCATGTTTTCATGTAGAGTTCCTGTCTGCATGTTAAATAACAATGCTTTAGGTCTGCGGGATTTATGTAGGATGTTGTGAAATTTTTTGGTTTCAAAATTACATTTTAAGCACTTTATAATTGCTTTGTAATCGTATTCTGTCCAGTTTGTGTGATATTTCCCAACAAACAAAGCAAGGCTGGAATTCACTTGAAAGTACAGTGGAATGTCACATATCCCTTAACTGCCCTGATCAATTAACCGCCTCGCTAAATAAATAAATAAATAAATATTAAAAGCAGGCTACGAGAGTAATGGCATTGGCAGCAAATGCAGCTTCTGCAATGGAAACAGAAAGAAAGCATTATACAAATAAGCCTTTTGGTGCGTTCCCATTTAAGAGAGCTGGGCTGTGTGCTCTACCCCTAGCTATATATATATATATATATATATATATATATATATATATATATATATATATATATATATACACACACACACACACACACACACACACAGAGGTTGACGCAAAATAAATCCATTGGACGGAAAAATATTTTGTCTTGCATTCACTGGACGCACAGAATGGAAAGGGATGCAGAAATGCTTATTTTTTGTAATCTATTACACTGCAGCAATGACCGTAAAATACTTGCGTGTTTAAAAAAAACTTCTGCAATATAACAGCATTGATTAAGGTACACTCCAGTCCTGTAGGTGGCAGCAATAAGCCTCATATTGGCTTTGCCAGCAATATTAAGAGTATTTACTTTTAGGCCCGTCCACACTACATACCCGATCTCGAGAACCATACTCAAAAAGTTTTTAATTAATCCAGCTCACACTTTAGCGTCCACACTGAAGTACCGTTTCATGTTTAGTCGGGCGTAATGTATACACACACTAATGCTATTAGAATAGTTCGGTTACAATTCCTAGCAGCGCAAATTAATACGATAGTATCCCACCATGCACCGTATTTTATTTTAAAATAATGTGTTACGCCCCATATTGACAGAGGTCCATATTGCTAAGAAGTAAAACAAGTATTTTGGAAAAAGTAAATGCGAAACCACACACAAGTAGGGCTTGAAGTTTTCGGGTTTTATTTTTAATCAGGTGACAAATTTAGCTGATTCTGTTTCATAATTAAACTCAGAAAAAAAACTGTTAATTGTAAAACAATCTTTGCTTTTACCTTCATATCTTGCCTGAGCCTAATTCTGGTCCCTTTAATTTTATTTCAAACAGAGCTGACAAATTACATGAATTGTTCATCCCCGATCCTACTTTTAACTTGCATTCCATTTTTGCAGTCGCCTAATTTAACTCTGTGCATTTGTTATTTTCCGCACTAGTTTGACAGGGATGCCCTTACAGATTTTTTTAAGCATAAAAATTAATACCTAGTGCAGAGTGTACACTGACAGCAAGTCAGTTGTCAGTTTTTTTGCTAAGCAGTCAGCATCTTCAGGGGATTCTCATGAAGAAGATTCTGCATCTCATCCATCTACTTCTGACTACGAGTACTACAGTGACCGAAGCAGTTGCAAGAAGTAGTAATGCACAAAAATGCAAACAAAAAATATGTTCTTATAATTTTAAATGAAAGATGAAGTAACCGTGACAGACAGAGATTTTTTAAACTACTACATGCCATAGAGTTTAAACATTTAAACGTTCATAAAAAATTACCAAAATGCATAATTAATGTATATTTAATTATTAATTTCTTAGCAGACGCCCTTATCCAGGGCAACTTACAGTTGTTATAAAATATCACATTATTTTTACATACAATTACATTATTTTTTATACTTTATTTATACATACAATTACCCATTTATACAGTTGGGTGTTTAGTGGAGCAATCTAGGTAAAGTACTTTGCTCAAGGGTACAGCAGCAATGTCCCCACCCTGGGATTGAACCCACGACTCTCCGGTCAAGAGTCCGGATCCCTAACCACTAGTCCACACTGCTGCCCTATGGATGTGATGCAACATTTTGGGCATGTGCATTTCAGGAACGCATGAGCAGAAAAGCTAGCGTGACCTCTGACCTCTGTGTGTATGTATATATATATATATATATATATATATATATATATATATATATATATATATATAAAACAGTAAAGTTTATTAAGGAAAATTATAAACAACAATTAAAAATGAACTGGTCTATAAATGGTTTTTTTGGCCATGTCACCAAATATCACACCCAAACAATAACATGAATTTAATAATTGTAGTTGTACAAAATATGACTCAGTAATTACTATTTAATATATGATCTGTAGCTGGAAGTGTAACCAGCATTTCTTAGAACAGAGAAGATGATACCCAGCAGGACATACTTAGCACACTGTATGACCTACTTTGGCATTTGTGAAAGACAATGTTTATAGATGTCCACAGGCAATCAGTAAACTATGTCATGAGCTGTGAAGTAATCTTGTCCCTGACTTAGTAAGTAGCCAGTCAGTAGTCCCTGTGGAGTTCTGTAGGTTACTTTTGTTCTGTGAGGCATACAGGGGTCTCACGTTCAACTCCCCAGCTTTACAGAACAGTTGAGATCATGTTATCCACTGGATGACTTAAGGGTTTGGAGACCTAATGACTGTACCCACCTTTGAAGGGACATAGATATTGAAAATAAATCTTTAAATATGTGGTGGTGTGTGCTTGTGTATATGTGATTCTCATTTCAGAAAGTTGACAATTCACTTCCTATTCATTGTGGGTTCGTCAGAAGCCTAAACATCATGAAGGCTAATTAGCATTTAGCTGGTCCTTTTGGATAAGGGTGATGATGGCATTGTTCCAGTTGGAAAGAATTCATCTACGCCAGAGGTACAGAGAGAGCAGTCTGGACCTCGACTCATCTAGCAATCCTACCCACTGCCTTTCATTTTATGCAAGGGTCAAAACTGGCACTGGAAAACATACAAAGCTGAAGCATTTGCAAATGAAAAGGTCAACAGTGCCATTTGTGCCAAAATACAGTTCTTCAAAGCATGCTGTAACTTGCCAAACCATCTGGTAAGCTTTTGTTTTAGTATTATTACTGTATATATTAACTTTATTTAACTAAGAAAGTCAGTGGAATTTAGACTTTAGTATATTAAAAGATAACTGTCAATCAAGGCCATCTATTTTAGTTTTCTCCATCCAAAATAAAAGGCAAAGCCTTATACACTGCCTATATTTATATACTGCTCAGCAATATGAAATGAATTTTAAATGCTAGAAACATGGATTCGCCAATGTTTTTGTTTTGTATTCATTTATGTTTTAAGTTACTGTATTGTTATTGATTGGGTTGGTGTGTTTCTGCATTGATCCACCCTGGTGAGTAAGTGTCTATGGAATTGGGCCAGTGGACCATACTACGATCATTTGGAATGTAATAATGTGTTTTCTTGCCACTATTGACATATACTCTTGTGATTCAATCCATATCCTGTAATGTTTGGAAATAGGGGATTTGAAGAAAGGGATGGAAACCTCCATGAAATGGATTGTAGGCTTCTTAACGGGATAAGGTCCAATCAATAGGCGTTACGCCTTGTGTTAAATACTGAGAAACAGCCAGACTTCTAATGCAGCTAAACCACTTTTTTTTATATAAAAACAGCTCCATGAGAGGGAAACCATCAGCAAAGCCCAGTATTAAGGGCAGCAGTGTGGAGTAGCGGTTAGGGCTCTGGACTCTTGACCGGAGGGTTGTGGGTTCAATCCCCAGTGGAGGACACTGCTGTTGTACCCTTGAGCAAGGTACTTTACCTAGATTGCTCCAATAAAAAAAAAACCAACTGTATAAATGGGTAATTGTATGTAAAAATAATGTGATATCTGTATAATGTGAAATAATGTATAATGTGATATGTTGTAACAATTGTAAGTCGCCCTGGATAAGGGCGTCTGCTAAGAAATAAATAATAATAAATTTTGAAAGGAAAACATCACATTGTGAAAAAGTTTGGATGGTCCATTATGTAAATCCCCTGTAAATGTTGCTATTCTGTTTACTTCTGGTGGTTTACATTATTACAAAAAAAATTAAATGTGGCAGCTTGTCCCACAAATGTATGCATATCAAACAATAGTGTATAAAAAGCCCAGCTTAATGGGAGTTCAGTATGGTGTCACAAATGCATAAAGTGAACTGTGAAAAGAGAATGGTTAAAGTGTATCAAGGGAGAATATGTGGAGTAGTGGTAAGGGCTCTGGACTCTTGATCAGAGGGTTGTGGGTTCAATTCCAGGTGGGGAACACTGCTGCTGTACCCCTGAGCAAGGTACTTTACCTAGATTGCTCCAGTAAAAACCCAACTGCATAAATGGGTAATTGTATGTAAAAAATAATGTAATATCTGTATAATGTGATATGTTGTAACAATTGTAAGTTGCCCTGGATAAGGGCGTCTGCTAAGAAATAAATAATAATAATATGTTTTACTATTTTGTAGCTCAGTTGCTTTTATACAGTTCACTAAAAAGCCTGCTGATTTCCTGTAAATGCAATAGACAGCATACTGGGAGATTTGACAACGCCTTAAGTTTCTTTTTTATTTTAAACCAATTGCTGATTAAACTGTTTATTTAGTACTGTGTTTTTTTGACCTTTATGCTTTAAAGGGACTTTATGAGGAGCTAAGCGTTTTTTTGTTTTCCTTTTCCAGATGGAATTTATTCAACCGGATTATTGAAAGATTATACAAGGATTTGTTTTCAGATGCTTACAGTAGCAAATAAATGTTAGATGATTTGGGTTTTCTAGCTTTGATTGTGTATAACAAACACACTTAAAGAGTTGGAGTGATTTAGTTTGAACCTGTTCTATAGCTTGAAGCAGTTTTCAGTCTTTTGTTATACAGAAGTTATACATATTTTTTTTAATTCTTCTGAATTAAACAATAATTATAAAGCAGAAATCGGAAGTAGCATCAGGTTATTAGTTGACTTTAGGCTTTAACATCATTGAAGGTGTTCCAAGTAACAGGTATAAACAAGTATCTGTAATGATTACTCAAGAACGAGTAATACACAAGTACAAAATTAATTACTCATTTGTTTTTTAGGCATACCTGGTAAACAAAAACTGTAATAACGACACTTTAAACTTTAAAACATTGTGAAATTACATGAAAAGCATTGTCTGGTATCTTTGAGTGCCAGAAATTATTTTTTATGGACTGATGGACTGATGTCAGTATCGCAGATCAATACAAAATACATATATATCGTAAGAGTACCAAGACAGCTAGGCAACTTATTATTACAATGCACATTCATTATACATAAGAAAGTTTACAAACGAGAGGAGGCCATTCAACCCATCTTGCTCATTTGGTTGTTAGTAGCTTATTGATCCCAGAATCTCATCAAGCAGCTTCCTGAAGGATTCCAGGGTGTAGTTAAAGGTGTATTCAGACAGCTTGAGTGGCTTTGTTAGCAGTTGCAGTGACAATATCCTGTGGAAAAGTGAAGAAGCACAACTGGCAAAGGACTGATAGATACACTGGGGTGGGGGAGGCGCTTCTCCGCCACCCTTATTCACTTTCTACAAACTTAACTATGTCCTCTGTTTGAGACATTGGCTATTATAACATGGGTGCACCAACAACAAATAACGACAAAAAACAACAACATTTAGATCATTAAAAGCACAGAGAAATATCAATAAAACTGGGTTTAAGTGGTAAATAAGAAAGAAAAATAGTTACACAGTAAACAAAAATACCCAGTACCTTATGACAAACTAAAACTGTACTACAAGGATAAGAATATTGATTATTTCATTATTTTGTTTTCTATTTTTTTTTAAACATGAAAACATAATGTTTGATGTGCTAAATACACTCGTATTGCATTTATGCGTACCCTTTGTTAAATGTATGTTATTCCGTTCAGTCACCTAGCCTAAAGAGTGATTTCTAGCACCTGTATTCAAAGGTATTCACAACAGCTGTTATCTTTTCTTAGGATTCAGCAGATAAATAAACAGAAGAAGAAAACAAGGTATAGAGATCCACTGGGTACATACAGTATATATACCCTCACTTCCTAAAAACAACAAGTCTTTAAACTGTTTCTAAGCTGTAATAAACATCCTGTTAAACACCTGCTTTTATAACTGTCCTCCAGATTATTTTCTCCATCTGCAATCGCAATGCTCTAATCACAATTCAATTTGCCTTTACTAATCGAATATATTTGCTCTTTGACGGAAGGTTCATTAGTATACTGAAGATCCAAACTCTCATCTAAAATGCTGTGTGGAGTTGCTAACCTTTGAGAATTGTCTACTGGGATTTTCCTCTCATTTATATACAATGCATGTCACTTTAAATGTTAATGGGCAACTAAACATCATTTCTGTAGAAGTAAGTTAAAAAGTGATATGTCATTAAGGTAATTTCCCTTGCACAGCAAATCAGCAATTAATATAGATTGTTTTTACAGTCTGAAGAAAAAGGACTGATATTTTTTTTGTTTTTAAAAGGGTCTTTTAAATTATGTGCACCACAAAAACAAATGATATTTCATTTATTCATACATAGTGAAGTGAACCAGAGGAAAGTCAGGTATTTCTCACCTTATCCCACAACCAATCTGCTCTGTCTATTCCAACTTTGCCTGCCTCTGGCTCCACCTGTGTAAGTTACCCCAACACAATCAATGTCTACATTTCTAACTTTATTTAGTTAAGAGACCACTATAACTGTTTTTTTTTTCCTTTTCCAAAGGAAACACAACTACAACGATTTCAAGAGCATTAGGTGTTATTAGGCACACAAAAAAAAGGGATGCTGTGAAAATGTCACGTTTAAGTAAAAATTTGCAGCCGTCAAAATATAAAATGTCAAAAACTGGTAAAGATCATACTGAAGGCCTAATTATTATGTCAAAACACGCTGGTAAAATTGAAATGTCACTACAGCTTGAGTATGCAGAAACTGATGTGATGGAAAACTCCTGGTAGGAAATTTGAGGTTTTGAGCCTTGACTTATACCCTGGAGGAATTAGTGTGATGGATTATGATCTTGAATAAGATGCTCATTATTTACAAGGCCAAGAATAGAGAAGTAACATATTTCTGACACTTTGGCACAACATATAGCCATGTCTTTCTCTTGATTCATTACATCTTCATTTTAAATCAATCCACATGACCTAAATCAGGAAGCATAATTCAGAAAAAAAATTTCACTTCAGCCTAGCACTGGCTAAACGAAGCAGTGCAGCTGGTGTGTGTTTTTTAATACAGTCCAAAACATGTAGCCTGTATCGTAGAGTGACTATTTTATTCATTCCCTGTATTTCCATTCCTGGGTGCTACCTCCGGGATCAGTCTCTCAAATAACTCAATATTGTGCAACACCATAATAATAGATCATAGATCAAATTTCCATTCTTTATTATTTATTATTTAAAAAGAACAAAGTTAAAAACAGAGCAATATTTCAGCCAGATGGCCTTCATCAAGCTGTAGTGAATAGACACAGCACTCGCAATGAAAACACATGAACACAGGACCTCAGTGAGTTAATTAGTGATGCAGTCATTCCAAATGAACAATTCAAATAGTCGTCATGATGTTTGTAAACAGTACTATTAAGTTACAATACAAATGTTTAAAAACATGTATATTTATTTTACTTTATAATCATACGTTTCAATATTACCTTATTCACAACACAGTTTAATTCTACTTTCCAAACATATTCAAAAATATTCACGGCATACCCCAAAAAATCTTGTGATTAATTAAATCATTGTATTACCAAGCACAAGTATTATTATTATTTATTTATTAGCAGACGCCCTTATCCAGGGCGACTTACAATTGTTACAAGATATCACATTATTTTTACATACAATTACCCATTTATACAGCTGGGTTTTTACTAGAGCAATCTAGGTAAAGTTCCTTGCTCAAGGGTACAACAGCAGTGTCCTCCACCGGGGATTGAACCATTGACTCGCCGGTCAAGAGTCCAGAGCCCTAACCACTACTCCACACTGCTGCCCACACTGCAAGTATGCAATGATGTATCTAGCAGGGAGAAAGCAGGTTTAGTCATATTCTTCATTGAGAGTCCCTTAGGTCTCAGGCTGTCCAATGTAAAAAATCTAGAAAGCTTCATGCCATAACAACAATGTTTGTCTATTACCCCCTCTAGTGGGCATTCTAGTTTTTTCTATAACCATAAATCTTAAAATAGATGCCGTATGTTTAGCTTTCTGAAAAGGTTTCTTTAAAATCTAGTTTTCTGTCAAAACAAAATTCCGGATCTCGGATAAAATTAGTTTGTAAACACATTGTTCAAATTAACCAGGAGCGGTCACTAAATCCAGCAAAAAAAAAAAAAAAAAAAAAAAAGACAGTAAAGGGGTTTATTATATAAACAGCCTGCTTTACTATATGGGGCTTATACACACAAAAAACAAGATAAGTTTTTGACATTTTCAGATTTAAGTTCTAAATTAAGTGATCACTGCAGGAAAAATTTAAAAATAATTTCTGTAGGTCTTCATAATAAAGACAGTACAAGACAGGCATATTCCAAAGACCTTTGATGAAGACAAAACATGAACATATAAACATTTACCAGGATTTAAACAATGAAGCAAAAAAAAAAGACAGAAACTCAACATGTTGGAACTACATGTGAGTTTTACTGCTTACACAAAGCCTAATGTGTTGAAGATGTTAGCTAAATAAGTTGGTCTAAGCTGCTGTTTAGCATTTTATTGTAATTAGTGGTGTGCTGCAATGCCCATGGCGTCTCATTCTTTGAAACACTTCAAATAGGTGTTGGAGAACCTGTTTTATAATGCTTTTGAAGGCTCTTAGATCATGTCAATTGTGAGATGGTATTAAATTCTGAAAATCCCTGGTGAAATCAAAAGAAATGTTGTAAAATTAGAAACTAAACTGAGATTGGCTAAGGTAGATATTGAAAACCCTTGTGAATATTCTTACAAGAGTTGATAAAGCTTACATGAGCTGACTTTGAAAAGCTGTAAATGTCAAAATCTAAGAAGGAAAGATTATTAAAGTGACATTGCGGGGCCTCGGCTATATATTAGTGGAGTGTCACAAACAGCAATTACCGTGGATAAGGTTTCATTATTTTATTCTTCCATTCCTCTCTTCCTGGCAGTATGTACACTATGTATGGTATATATAGTATATGTATGGTATGTATAGTGTATCTACATCACTTCAGAGAGTACAGATCCCCTAAAACAAAGATATAAGACATTGTAAAGCAAGTGCGAAGGCACAATTCTGGGAGGATTGTATTCATTTCAAGGACCACTTTTTCAGTTTATTAACTAATGTAATGTAGCCTACCGGCTGAGGCTCACTTTCCACCCTTTACACACAGACCCAGAAACAGAACAGTAAAAATCTAACTCCACTTTGGAGTACTACCTAAACTTTTATTCCAAGTCTAACTACGGTGGGATGGCTAAGATGTTTTCCTGCAAAAACACTTTTTTCATACACACACAAGGTTCACACAGTACCTTATTTCGACCAGACAGGTCCACTCCACACATGGCTTATTCTTCGTCAGCCCTGTGTACAGGGTTTCCCCTGCTTTTAACCAGGGCTTAATCAGCCTCAGGTGCTTCAGATTAGAATGGTGCCAGGTGCCTCCCCTCTGGCTCCTGGTAATCCAGTGGCATTCTGGGGAATGTAGTATCCCCACTACCTCTCCTCCTTCTAATCTGCCACGCTGATTACAACTACTGTAGTTTACTAACACATTCACCAATGTTGCTCATTTCATGTTAAAAGTTAGTAAATACATAGTAGTAACCAATTTATAAATGAATACACAATAAACAATATATAAAACTTTTTTTTACTGAAGTAGCATCTTTAAAAGTGCCTTTAAACAAATTTGACCTCATTTCAATGACATGCTTAATTTGGAGTTCATAATTCCTCAAGGCTTATACATGGGTAACACTTTAGTTATAATAATAGCAAAAAAAATGTGTATAATAATAGTCTTATTATTGTATAATAATAAGTGTATATAAGTGTATAATAGTCTTATTATTTTGAATCATATTCTATAATTGTTAATAGCATGTTTATAAATTGTTTATAATCACTTATAACGGTTCCCTAAACTAAAGTGTTACTAATACATGTTGATTTTTAACTGACATTTTTTACTAGTTTATCAATAGGTCATAATATATAAAGTTGTTAATTGAAGTTGTTCCCTGCTACTTGTATCTTTACTGTTTATTACAGGACTTTGCATTCTGTTGATGCGTTTATATACAGTAATATGTTTTGCATGTGTTTCATGTTCCAATTCCACTTGACATGTGTTATTATGGTAAAGTACATTAGCCTCTTTTCCAAAACACCCTCCAGAAAACCAAAGCTGCTCAGTGTAGCTCTCAGAAAGTTCATTAGTATATTTTCAAAGCTCATCTTAAGTTATACTGCTGTACTAGTTCATTTCAAATTCACCATAAAGCGATTCATACAGCACTTTATATACTGTATGTAACTGTTCATGCCCTACAGATACATTTGTGATAATGGTATGTCAGTAATTTCTGAAGTCATTCAGGCTTGACGCTGGTGAATCACTTGCATTAGCATGCAAAATCTATTAACGCACTTGCTAGGTATATTATATTTTATTTATTTCCAAGCAGAGATAAAATATACTTCATATTTAATCTTAAATATAAAGAGATGCACCCAATAGGACTTCAAATGCAGTTATTCAATTTAGTAAAATGATTATATATCATTCCACTCCTATTATCTTTAATTATTACCATTGAGTGGAAGCTCGTTGCCCTGAAATAAATCTCTGGTCCTTCATTTCCATTGCCCTTTGGTGTTACTTAAATGCAGCAGGCACTCGAGAAAAAAAAAAAGAAAGACCTAGAATTTTTGCCAAATAGAAAATTCATCCCTACGGCATGACACTTCTCCTAGCAGTGTGACTGCAAGCTGCCAACATGAATATAGAAAGAGGGGACTGAAGAGAAATGTCAATTTGTCTGTTGAGCCCAACTGCTTCTCCTACCGAGCAGACTTCAGAACAGGAAGCCTAATTATTTTCAAGGTTACTGCAACTGTGTCATCCAAATAAACACCAGAGTCATGTGGGTAGTGGGAAAGCTAACGTTTCATTATCAGCTGAACATCAGAAGTGGTTTATACATCATTATATCAGCATTTCAGACAAGTAAGTAGGGGTCTGTAAAGGTTGATAATGTGCACATAAACTGTCATCTTTCAGCCACACAGTACCCTAAGTCACTGCTTGCAACCGTTAATCACCAGAGAACATCATATAATTTCATTAGTATGTGGTAGTTACCTTTTGTTCAAAGCTTTCTGAAATCTAAATACACACATTAAACCAGAGTGCCAGCTATTTGTCTCATCGTAGATGTGCTGAACATGACCTGTATATTAGTGAAGAATGTAGTTAGAATTATAAACACACACAGACACACACACACACACACATATATATATATATATATATATATATATATATATATATTAACCCATGTGTGGTTATCAGTGATACTAATGAAGGCATTAGCCAAAACATAATTGGCAACTATAAAAAAATTGATGCTTTGAACAGTGCGTTTGAAGATATGTAGGGAAATGCATATCACTCAAAGGACAAAATGGTTATTCTAGCCTTTGAAAAAGAAGGAACAACTAAATTAGTTATTTATACCTGGTACACTGTTTACAAATCATGCACAGAAGCGCATTTCATTTTGTATTTACCAACTTTTCTTGATGAAAACTAATCCACGTCTGGAAGGTTATTAGATGATCTCCGCTTTTGAAACTAATCCACGTCTGGAAGGTTATTAGATGATCTCCGCTTTTGACCAGCTCTGAGGACACCTGATTTTTAGTTCCATGCGAATCATGCTTAAGAATAACATACAGTAGAAGCCCATTCATCCGAACAGCTTGGGGGACATAGAAATGCTTGGTATTAATGAGCGTTCAGATGAACGCAGGTTTACAAAAAACAGCAATACACATACATATATTGTACTCTAAAGGTTTATTTTAAAATTAGCATTTTTCTCATTGCCCCAAACACTGTGTTTCCTGACTGTATATAACCTCACTCTGCAAAGCACACCTGACAATGGTACTGAAACAGTCTAGACGTACAATAAATATAAAACTGAATCAGACAATATATGTTATAAATATGGTAAGACTAATGTTTCAAACATGTATTAACTAAAAGGACTTCATGACTTTATATAACAAACATGCACATACAGCGCCAAAGTGTACATCATGTAACAGTGATATCCCTGCTGTTTTTATTTATTTATTGTTAACAAATACAGTAATGTACAATAATATGGAAATTTGAAGGGTACATAAGGACCTTTTTATTTTATTGTGTTACATGTTCCCATGTGTTCCTACAATTGTTTACGTAAGGTGTGTGTATTTTAATTTCTTTTTTTTTCCATTTTGACCACTTTTTTTAACTTTTAAATTGCATTCCCTGCCTCAAGATGGCTTCACTGTACCCGCATGGACCTCTCAGAACTACATTTCCCATCATCCTCCTGCTCACATGTGTAACTGAAATGGATTTACCAGTGAGCAGGAGGGTCTTTTAAATAAAATATTTAAATTATGTTCATATAGATAGATAGATAGATAGATAGATAGATAGATAGATAGATAGATAGATAGATAGATTTTTATTTTAAATTGTGTCTTAATCCTAAAATTTCAGGTGATGCAGAAATGTGGCCGTAACTGTAGATTACCTTTGTCTTCACTTAACAAGTGTAACATGGAGGCTTGCCGCACAGCTCTCTCGGGATCTTCTCCCTTCAAAAACACGACAGATTTGAAAGGAAAGGCGCTGACGCTTTAATTATTACAAATTATTACAAAATAAATCAAACGAAAATAAAACCTAGTTCTGTTTGAGCACGAACTATACATTCGTCGGTTCCCTGACTCATTCGCAGGACGGCTAAGCTGTTGACCTGACACATAATAAAAAAACCACATTTTTTCAAAACAAAAACAAAAGTACCTTATAATACGATTGAACACACCATCAATTGGGCTTCTTCACAGAGCAGCGGCTCTCCTTTAATACCCTGCACCTGGCTCTAATTTACAATAATAGCAAGGTGCAGGTGATAATTAACAATTAAATTAGTGCTTTTCAGCCCGTGTCCTTCTGGGAGGTGTAGTCCTGTGTCGCCGTCCCCCCCCCCCCAGACTACACTTTCTTACACAAGATATTAAAAAAAATATTTTAAGTAATACATTTTACATTTTAGCTACAATTTTCATCTGATTCTTTTTTTGAAGATTATAAAGATTAAAATAATCTTTATAATCATATATATGAAAACTACCAGGCTCCATTTGTCACCAGCTCATTTCCAGGAGGGTTGTCTTGTCTTTTAAATTAATCAGAGCTCATTTTTAAATCAGAGCTGCAGCAAAAGAAAAAAGTTAGCAGTCTCTTGAACTATAGGGCTACAAGGAGTGGGAGGATGGGTGACCTGTGAAAAGACGTGAGCAGTTTTATTCATTTGATTGCTAATTGTACCAAGTTGGGTCACTGTCATTTTATATGCATGTATGTGTTTTTGGATAACTGTCAGTTCTTAAACTGCTTGGGTTTTACCCCATTAAAATACACTGCTTCAATGAAAGTGTTGATTTAATCACTCTAACTTATCTGCTTGTAGATTCTGAAACAGTAGGAGGTTCATCTTAAATTTTATATATTATTTTGTGTTTTTTAAATAAAAACATACTGAAATCTATATAAAGCTGCATTGTATTTCATAGAAATGTTTCTTAATGCATGCATTTACATCATGTATGGAAAGTATAGCAGACATTTGCAATAAACTTATGGAGATCAGCATAGACAGATTTGTTATCATTAATCAGCCTGGCTGAAATTTGATGAATAACAGGACTTATGTACCTGGCTGAGCTGCACTGCCACTACTGATACTGCTGCCCCCTGCAGGTGAGGCAAGGCAGTTGGATCCTAAAGTAGCTGTAATAGTGAAAACAATCCCTTGAGAACTACAAGGTTGTCTGTTCACGCCAACCAATATACCAGCTTACCAGAATCACACAAATACTATTTTCAAGTTTTCAGGTTTTATTTTTTATCACATGACATCCCTTTAAACTTATTTGAGTTGATTCTGTTTCCTGATTAAATTCAGAAAAAGCTGTTTATTACAATGTCACTTGTTTTTTTACCTTCATATCTTGACTGAGCCTGATTCTGTTACGCTTCATGTTTATTTCAAACAAAGATGACAAATTACGTTAATTGCTCATCGCTGATCCTAATGTGCTCTTGTTATTTTCACTCGTTTAACAGAGCTGTCCTGACAGATCTCTTTGTCAGCATACCCAGTACTGAGTGTACACTGATAGCAAGCCCATCATTTAAAATATCCTTGATTTGTAGGAAAGACATAAATTATCTGAAACCCAGTCTTTAATTAGTAGTTTTCTCTTTATTAGGATGCAGAGATAACTACTAATTCACATTTAAAGGGAGGTAGAGATTTGGTAAATAAAAACCGAAAGGTTCAAGCCCTACACATACATGCATGCCATCTTCCCATTGTTTTCAGGATGCTCCTGGAGCTCTGCTACTGATGCCAGCTCCAGAAGCCTCAACTGATCCAGTATGAACAGAGCTGTTTATCAATAACAACTACTACTTTTGTGAGTAAGCAGCCATAACATACTAGGACAGCCCCATGATATGTTGTCATGGTGCTGTCCATCAAAGTGCATTCCACTGCCCATCAGAACGTACTGTCACAAGTGCTGTCACATCAGTGCATTGAGGGGCCTCGAGCAATGGAAATTCTGGGTCACATTCAGTAAAAGATATTATTAATTATAAACTATCTATCAGCTTTGCGTTAATATGTAATGTCTATTATTTGAACATGTGTGTTAGGCTTGTTAAAGCATTTTTTATGGACTAAATGAGTCAATTCTATCATGTTTAAATGTACTAATAAAAAAATAATAATCAGAGAATTTCAAGACCTGTTGCTCTAAGAAAAGCTTCACTGGTATTTAGAGTGACAATTAAAAATGCATATATGAAAATGTGGGTTACCTGTGTAACTTTAAAAAACATTAATAACTAAAAATTAATATCTCAAGTGAAGCATGCACATTGTACATGCACGTTTGCAGGTACAATGTAGGCCTTAAAGGGTACATAATGACCTTTTTATTTTATTGTGTTACATGTTCCCATGTCTTGCTACAACTGTTTACGTAAGGTGTGTGTATTGTTTGAAAATTGAATTTCCCATCATCCTCCTGCTCACTGGTAAATCCATCTCAGTTACATATGTGAGCAGGAGGATGAAGGGAAATGTAGTTCTGAGAGGTCCATGCGGGTACATGGGAAGCCATCTTGAGACAGGGAATGCAATTTAAAAGTTAAAAAAAGTGGTCAAAATGTAAAAAAAAAAAAAAAATTAAAACAATACACACACCTTACATAAACAGTTGTAGGAACACATGGGAACATGTAACACAATAAAATAAAAAGGTCCTGATGTACCCTTTAACATGGTAAGTTGAATGTACTTTTCACTGCTTTTAAACTAAATGTAGGTGAATTGAAGATACAATCTATCAAATGTAATTTCAATCAGCTACTACAGTATGCTAGTCAATATTCGTGACCATTCCTGATATAGCCTTCTCTCTTGCCCTCTGTCGAATGCAGGCTTCCTTGGGGCACAATCACATAGCCCCAGCTGGTTTGAAGAGCAGTTTGCTTCCAGTTCTATGGTTGCGTGTGTTCTATTTCCCTCAAGCACTCTCTGACCTACCTCTAGTTGATATGTGGCTATAATTGATTTCTTTCACCTGCTGCCATGTGATTCTCTGAACCGGTGTGTTGCACAGATCCAAGTAGAATCAATTTTGAGATAATGAACCATAAATCCTCAGAAGCCACTCTGTCGGCCTATGTTTCTGTATGCCTGTACACTTACCTTAAAAAACATTCACCAGAGGCCTTACTGGTGGACACTACTGCGATGCTTTAATCTCCCTTAATCCATATTGAGAATGTGCCTTCCAACTGTGTCTACCATACTGGCCTCCTGACTTTCCTTGTCTACTGGCACCCAGCACCAGATCACTCCGGATCCTTGGGACTGCGAGCACTGGAGAGCCTTTGTGTGTGCCACAGGAGATTTTTTGTAGAATACAAGCAAACAATACAACAGAAAATTGCGGAATGTAAAATATATACAGTACATAAAGTACCTGACAACATGCGTCTGCTGGAGTTCAGTTTTAGTCAGATTGACCATGTTGGTAACCCTTTGGTATAAATCCCAGATGATTCTGATACATATGGTGAGGGTATCCGCTGGTGTTTTGTCATTTACCCTCTATAACTTGCTTTGATCTGTCTGTAAATACAGTAAAGGGTGAATCTTCTGATACATCTGAGACAGAAGACTGATAAACAAACATTCCTTTTTGTACTACACTTGGAGAACCTTGTCATTTTTGTCTTTGATGCCTTCTAGCATTTTTACTCTGTTGTCAGGTTTGCTTCGATATCATTGCACCCAAAGTGACTCAGTAGAGTGATACTCAATGCTATCATTTGTCTTTTCACGCAGGGGCACAGCTGTCATAATCTCATATGTTGCACTGTTTCTAATTAGATGGTGTGTACAAGCACTCTCCTACCCAGACAGCTGGCCAAACTGTATTCCTTGAGCCTATACAGTGTGTGCTCTGGGCATGTGTTGGAATTGTTCCATTTCAGCATACTCCTCAAATTCCTCTGGCTTCCTTAGATCTGTCTCTCTTAATAACACTTTGGCTCAGTTTCTAAAAATAGCATTTATTCCCCCAGTCCAATAATGATTAACCACTTTTTGTTATTAAGTTGAGTCCAGCGAAGGATACACTACAGTCACTAAACAGACACCACAGAGTTATAGTGGAATCCCTATATTCTCACCACTAAGGTACTCAGTAAAATGGTCTTTAAAGATAATTAGTCCTTGTAAAAGCAGATCTCCAGCCTATAAATGTAAAAGAACCAACTGTGAATAGTGAACTGACATTTATATGAATTTTGTTTGTCATTGATTATTTCAACACTATACCATATATAGGCCGGTCCACCATTGTTACAAATAAATATTTAGGATTCAGGTGAAGCCTTAAAATTGTAACTATTTAACTATTATAGCATTTGCTTACATTTCACAGAATGCACCACATAGAAACTGAAACATCATTATGCAGAGCAGAATATTACATTTTAAGGGTCACTTTGACAGCACACTTAACACCATAGAATGCATACAAAAAGTGAACAGCTCTGCAACTTTCCTCCTGGGTGTTTGGGGTGCGCGTGATTAATATGCAGAGCATACATTAAAGGAGCAATCAACCGTAGAAG
Organism: Acipenser ruthenus; assembly: GCF_902713425.1. Classification (NCBI taxonomy): domain Eukaryota; kingdom Metazoa; phylum Chordata; class Actinopteri; order Acipenseriformes; family Acipenseridae; genus Acipenser; species Acipenser ruthenus. The sequence continues at coordinate 38,338,797 of NC_081199.1, read as the reverse complement.
ACTTCTGATATTATTGCAATGCTGAGAAGCAGGAAAACTCAAAACTAAAAAACTAAACGCCAACCCAGTAACAGATTTGAAATGGCAATTCATATGAATTAACTGCCGGATTGTCAAAGTCTTCTGATCCAGTACAAACAACCGTTAATGATATCATATATTACTGAAGTCACGGAATTATAAAAATCAACCTGTAAACACAATGTAGGAATGTCATTGTATTCTGTCTACTTACGTTTGTTAACCTAACAATGTAATAACAAACCGAGCTAGTTAAGTACTGTATAGTAATTGTAGAGAACACATTCATGTACTATGCAAGGCATTTATTTAATGTGGATCCCAAAAGGACACCACTGTCCAGGTTTTCTCCTGAATCAGATACGTAATATAATAATACATTATATTATTTATTTTCCTAACGTTATTATGTTACTTGTTTTCTCCAAAACTATTCTTCTCCTCTACTGTTGCATACGTGTCACACTTTGATGGTAATTCTGCCTAGCACTGCTATTTCCCATAGCGTTTAATTCTCTGTCAAATTCGATATTTCTTCTTCATGACTATTTAAAGTTAACTCCTGAATGGCTAGACTTGCAGAAACACTAGGATTCATAACCTTACTGGCTTCTTGTTCCTTCTTGCCAAGCACTGATCTTGTGGTAATTATGGCAGTGTTTATGTAGATGACTCCAAAGGACTTTTTACTCCCACCTTCATAATAAAGTCCCAGACATGTACTTCTGCTAATTTCCCTAACAGAGATACACATTGATGATCACATGATCATTCTGTAGGACATTCTGTTAGTGATGGTCGTTAACCAGTGCTCTATATACCAGCAGGTCACTTAGACTGAGGGCTGTATATACCAGCAGGTCACTTAGACTGAGGGCTCTATATACTAGCAGGTCACTTAGACTGAGGGCTCTATATACCAGCAGGTCACTTAGACTGAGGACTCTATATACCAGCAGGTCACTTAGACTTAGGGCTCTATATACCAGCAGGTCACTTAGACTGAGGGCTGTGGAGTGACATGGAGGGCTCTATATACCAGCAGGTCACTTAGACTGAGGGCTGTGGAGTGACATGGAAGGCTCTATATACCAGCAGGGCACTTAGACTGAGGGCTGTGGAGTGACATGGGGGGCTCTATATGCAGGGAAGCAGGGAAAGCCACTGGAAGGACCCCAAAATGTCCCTGCCTGGGAACTTTAGAGGTGTGTGTCTTTTTATTTGCACCCAGGACCCACATCTGATTTCGACAGACGGATCATACAGTGCCTCAGATTTGCTAATGAACACTCCAAACTGTCAACCCTGCATCCTGGTTTCAATATCTCTTTGCCTTGTAAATTGTTTTATAACTGTGTTCAACCTTCACCTGTTCTCTAAGTCACTGAAACCTATCAAGTGGATTTATAGCAAAGTGTAAACTTTATTCACTGGTAAAAATTGTGTTCTACATGTTTTCTGTCCCGACGCAATGCAAATCCACATCTGAGCGGTGAAGGCTCCCTGACACTATCGTAAATTTCCATGGATTCACTGGCAACGCTTCCTATCAGACTGGGAACGTATACCACAGTCTTTTATACAAGCAGTTGGACAGCTTCAGTTATATTTTGACAGGTATTTTTGTTTGATTTAATCAAGTCCAAGTAAGCAACACACAGGTTTTCCATCACATTGCATATGACCTTTTGCCCATCACATTTTGCATTATCAAATCATTATAAAAGCCAGGGAGCACTGTAGTGTCGCACATTTTACATGTTTATTTTTTAGTTCACTATTAAAGTCTATTAGTATCTTTATATACGGTTTCATTTTTTTTATTTTATTGTTCCCCTGTAACATATTGATTCAATATCGAAATACACATCAATCCTGTTTTACTCACATAATCATTACAGCAGCACGATGCTTTACAGGGGTTCCTAATTCGGTTCCAGCAGCTACCTTGCTGAGTTACTTAAATCAAATATTTACACAGTCTGAACCTTCTGGGACATAAACCTCAGCTTCTAATGTAATACAATTCAAGTCCCAGTAAACAGTTCAGTTCCAAGTTAATACAAGAAATGAACCAATACTAACAATACCAAAGTATAATAAATGCGCATATAAGCCACGCATTTGGTTTTCCTTTTCCTTGGCCTCTCCAATACTGCATGCAAGGGTGCCCATTAATACCAATTGAGTGTGATCGTGTTTTTTTTGGTTTGTTTGTTTGTTTGTTTTTGTAATGCCGACATTTGTAACTGGACTTTTGATCCCACAACTTCTACATTTCCCATAATCCTCCTGCTCACATATGTAATTGAGATGGGTTTACCAGTAAACAGGAGGATGATGGGAAATGTAGTTCTGATAGGTCCATGCGGGTACATGGGAAACCATTTTGAGGCAGGGAATGCAATTTAAAAGTTTAAAAAAGTGGTCAAAATGTAAAAAAAAAACTAACAAAAAAAATACACACTAAACAGTTGTAGCAACACATGGGAACACGTAACACAATAAAATAAGAAAAAGTCCTTATGTACCCTTTAAGCAGCTGCTATTACTCAGCCACACTGGCAAATGGTTCATTCTCCGTACAAAACAGCAAAATATATATGAAAAACAAATGGATAACATTTGGGGTGCCACTGCACACATGGGACAGCTTTCTCATTTAAATCAATTGTCTATTTTTAGGGAAGATTACCTATCCAAGGATAGCAATATACTTAATAAATAAAGGTTCTGTGTGGGGTCAATAGAAGATCTGAGTTGGGTTAATGAGCAATAACTGTCCCACCCCTAGTTATTCTGCATTTTTAGCAAATGGATAGCAATTTTTGTAACAAGGTGGCGATTATATATTTAGTGATACCAAGATCTTAAGTCTAAGTGAGGTGCAAGGGGTGATAAAAGAACTGTTTCCAGTCATTCTATTTCCAGCCTGGTGTACCAATACTTCCAATACTGCTTATAAGTTATGACTGCAACAATTAGCAACTTTTTTTATTGTGGCTCTGTTACCTATCATGTCTTAAATCGAAGTGTTTATGTATTGTCAGCATTATTGAACTATAAAATAACCAAATGGGTTTGATTTCACTCCAGTCTTATCCATCAGCACATAAAACACATAAAAGATGGATAGATGTAGAATAGGTAGGTATACAATCCATTCCACCCAAGCACTCACCACTACCTAGGTGATTAATGGACCATCCTTATTAAAGTGTTTTCTGCTGTATCACAATCTTCCAGTTAACTATACAAACATAATCTTCAGCCTCCAATCAATTAGTTAGTATCAAAGTCACTGGAGAGACAGCACACTAATCAAGCAGTGTCACTCAATTAGTGATGAAAAGCATTCTTATTTTATTTGCACCTTTAAAAATATAATTTGGTTTCTTCGACTGCCAATAACTACATTAGTGATATAAACTGAAACAATGCTCCTTTCTTTCTTTTGACTCTCAGTCTTCCTTTGCTAATGAGTCTCTCTTCTGATTGCATTTTTCTTCTTCTGAGGGTGCAAATTGCTTCTTTTTTTCTTAGTCTTCTTGAATTACATCGGTACATTCAGGATTTCATTGAACAAACAACAAACAGTTTATAGGTATATGTTAATCGATTGCTGGTGAAATCATTCAGTAGATGAATATTTAAAGGTAGAACGCCAGCATGAATCTACCGCCTATATTATTCGTTTGTTTGCTGAAGTTCTATAAGGTTTAAAGTGTTGTCACACAAGTCTGGTTACATCACAAAATCTTGAGTTTAATCTCGCACGTGAAATGAAATGAAATGAGGCACTAGAAAACAATGACAATATGATTCATAATTAGTTGTAAAGGTCAATGCTTCTTTATATGCATATCTGAATCTTCACAACAATAATAATTCTATAGTCCAGGGATCACAGCTGGCATTTTCAGATGTGGTAGATTAGGAAAAGATGACAGTTTGTACTATACATATTGTCACGCTGTCTGTATAGCTATTGAGCCTATTGCTGTATTATTTGATCTGCTGGTCACTAAGCAACATCAGACAAACTTATTTAGTGTGTCTATTTGTTTACAATAATTGCATTGATTGTCTTTTATGTGGAAATGAGCAACTTTGTATGCCTGAGTCTAGAGCGATATTGCAATAGACATGCCTCTCAACTACCAGAGTCTCAGCATTTTCACAGAGTGCTTTTATTTTAAATGTGGGCTTCAGTTCTAACTCAGTATATCACATCTGTTTACATCACAGAAGCTGTATTCTCACATGGAATGAGAGACATTTCGCCTGATCTATTTTAGGGGTCACAAAGGACATTTCCAACCAGAAGCATCTCATTGTTTTATTAACAAATCTCAGAGGGAATTTAATGTCCATCAAACCATCGCAGAGGTGACAGCAAGAAACATAAATATACTTTATCCCATTTTCTCAGACGGACAAGCCAATAAAGCAGGAAGCAAAACAGAAATGAGGAATTTGCTGCTACAGTAAGTTCTTTTGTATTTTTTTTTAAGTTGCTGAAAATGCTGTTATCTTTAATTTAGTGGATGCACAATGTTGACTACAAAGCTGAACAGGTTGTAAATGCATTTTTACATGAAGGGGAAAAGGACAGTTTTGCAGTAGAATGGGAAGTCTTAATAAAAAAGTTTAAACAATGAAGAGTGCCATGAGTTTTTATTGCTGCAGTAACTCTGAAAATAAACCCATGAATGAACTAATAACTGCAAGTGGCTCATTTAGAAGTGCGGTGTCCTGTATGGTTTTAAAGTATACTATTCAATCCTGTTTTATTTCAGCATTGCCTTATGAGCTATAAGAGATCTTGACAATGTCATTCATAAGCTCCACTGCAGCAATGAGTTGCAGGTGAGTGCCTGCAGTATTTGTGTAGTGGTGAGCAGGGTTCAAGGGGAGGAAGCTTGTGCCCCTAGAGCTTAAACAATCCTTGGGAAAAGAATGGACAGAAGGATGTGCAATACAGTAAACTGACACCAAGAAATTATATTTCGGTGTAAAACTGAACAACATTGTGGGACACTGGTGCTTTCAAATCAAACTCTGTATTCGTCTGTTTAAACATTATTTCAGGAAACAAGAGATCTATGTGTTTGCATATTAGGAGAAGTAATCATTATCCATGCTGTATTACACTTTGTTATGATTTTACTATGATAAACTTTTATAAGGGTACAACTACTACTACTACTACTACTACTACCAGTATTGAAAATGTTTCCGAGATCTAATATTTGCTGTCTTTGTATCCCCTGCTTTCTGTTGGTATAGAAATTCAGCTGATGTTTCCAAATGTTCAAGTTATAAAAAGATGTAGGAAGCTGGTTCAGAAACAGCAAGTCTGGGGAGGAATTGGTATTTCAAATGACACTTCACTAGAGGCCATTGCTTTCTTTCATGGTCCATTTCATGAAGAGCAAAGGAGTTTAAGAAAAGATACAGGTCAAGCGGGGGATTCAGAGTGTGGAGCTGATAATATGAAGAATGTGTCATATGTGCATCAAGTGTGGTAAGAACATATTCCCATCACCCTGTTATTTCTAATTGCTATAATTATGTATATATACAGCTGTCAACTCTCCCATAATTTTACACCTCCTCCTGGACAGCTCCTGTAATATAATTTCTCCCGTATTTCAAACAAATTATATTCACAGCAAAATGTAAAAACCTCAGCCCAATACCGTAGAGTGTGTTGGATTTTAGCACCCAGGGGGAAGCCAGGCGCGAGTGAAAGTACAAATTAAAGTTAAATATGTATATATTGTTTTTTGGGGTTTTTTTTTTTGCTTACAACTACAGTGTTTAATTGATATATATATATATATATATATATATATATATATATATATATATATATATATATATATTTTTTTTTTTTTTGGGTGGGGGGGATGTCTCTAATAAACTCTTCAAGGTGTGTACTGTATACCAAGCAAAGACAGTGCATAAACATTGAGACAAAACAATTGAGAGCCATGTAAACTGAAGTAATGTTGAGCTGAAATGCTGAAATTCACTATAGCCTAGCCATGCATAAACGTTCTTTGCATCCTCTCTCACTGATACTGTAGCACTCCTGTAAGGATTTACCAGAACAGATGTGCAGTATTTTACTCTAAAGACATTGTTTTCATATTAGTACTTCTGTATCTCTTTTATTCATTCCTTTTAGATGATACCAAGACACACATTCCCTGGAATCTCTCAAACTTCCACTTTTTTTTCAAATTGATATTCTTCTGAACCACTGAATTCCTCGATTCCTGTGGAATGTACTTATTTCAAGCACATTTTTGCTGCACCATGGTAGTTGTGTAGTTGTGCTGATGAAGGACTTTTATGTCTGAAAAGTCCTGAATACATTTGCTTTATTCTTCTACTTTGTGTTTATTAGTGAACTTTCTTTTTTAGAGTTTATTGTTAAATTAATGTTTATCCTTTTTTTCCTTGTAGGGGCCCACAAGTGTTTTTCTATCCTGATTAGGAACAGAAGCTGTTAGCTCCTGTTTGTTGTGGGTCAACTTAATTTATTTATTTACTTATTTATTTAAGTTTGGTCTTTCGGTTCAGTCTTCAAAAAATAGTGGGTTCAAAATAAACTTTTATTAAATGATTTTCTTAAAGTAGAACTTTGTGTTTTAAAATGGCAATGCGATTGGTTCAGTTTTTCCCTGTAAGAGTGAGGGAATATATGAAGGGAATATATGACGTAAATGAAACACGCCTCCCTTAATAAATGATATCATCGTCTGTGAATGATGTAATTCATTTAGGTGAGTAATCCAACCTGATAATTAGTAACATGACAGCCAAGTGGAAAATGGAGCTCATTGTAAAGATGGTTAAATCCACGCCTTCGCATTGATAATATGTGGATACACAAATCACTGTCAGGGTTAACCAGCGCTGCAAGCCTGTGCCTTCACAAAGGCTCATCAATCCATCATCCTCTTAGCCCCTGCCACCTCTAGTGACACCCAGAGCCAGTCTTGAATCTGAATTGGAAAGAAGATGCATTAATAGGGAATACAGATTCAAGAATCTATGAAGCAAATTTGTATATTTAATGTGAACACCAATTCCCTTGCAAGGCATTTTCTTTGCCCTTTCACCAATGGGGGAACAGCTGCTTCTTTGTTTGAAATACATGGCTCCATAGTGCAACGTGGATAAAGCAAAGTGGTATATACCTTATTGCTCCTAGTAATGCTACTGCATTTTAATTATTCTTTTTTTTAATTTAAACAAGATATGCCTCCCCAAGGTTTAATGCTCTGAATAGGATTGAGCTGAGAGAGGATTTCAAATACACGCAGCAGCTCTGTTTCGTATTGCTCAGTGACAGCACTTTGAAATATGTGTTAATTTATTTGCCCCCTGTTGTGTTTTATGGCACAACAGTGGTAGATAATTATGAAATACTGTTACGTATTCTTTATTAAAGGAAATGTTTTTAATAATTTTACTATACTATAAGCTGCTGCAGGGCTCAATAGTACTTATTAAAAACTGTTTCCAATAGTTTATAATAAAAAAACACATTAGGGCTTTATTTTTGCATTACAGGTACATTACATTTAAAAACCATGGAATTCTGTGTGCATACGGATAATAGCATCAATAAGTTAAGTTTGTCTTTGGATTCAAGTATCATTGCAGTTTTTCAGGTTTTAAATTATTATAGGCTACAAAGCAGTTAAGTGATGTTTAGCTCAAATTAAATTTACAGTAAAACTTAAGATGACGATTTGCTTTTTAATATCCAGCCTTTTAATTAAATATACACTGGCCCCTCACTTGATCTAGACATATTCTGTTGTTATATGTCTGCACATAAATAACTGGAACAAGCCACAGTATAGAAAACATAACGTTTATTGAAATAATGGATGTTTAAAGAAGAACACGTTTAAATAAAATCCATTAACATAACCTTGTCCATATATTTGTTTTCCTTTCTTAGCCTTTCTTAATTAGATTTCTTGTTTGTTTGTTTCTTAATAAATACACCACAGACTGTCAAGCAAAATATGGTCACATTCAAACACATGGTCTCAAGGGCTACGTCGTTATTACTGGCTATCTGCTGGAACAGGAAGAAATTGACACCTTTGCAGTTTTCCACAAAAATGTATGAAATTAAGCATTAAAGCATTAATGACCCGTAGAGACAGCTGTTAAAGTGGAGACGTTACAAGTGCTCATCTTGGCTTGAGATATTTAATCGGGATATAAAATGAAACCAGAGAAAGTGCTGTACTTATTATTATTTCCTCCATGTGCTTTCCCTCCGTCCAGTTTCACATATATCTCATCCCCAGAGTCTAGGTGAAGGACTGCACTGTTGCTGGCATAGTCGTAGTTCTGATCGGCGTCCTGGGCAATAGCACTGGCGCGGACCTGCAAATGGCAAACAGGAGTCACAACGTTAGTTAATGACGAGTAATGGGAATTATCTGTGGTGATTACTATTGAAGCGTTTAGTTATCTCGACGAATTACCCATATACCCGTATCAAGAAATGGACGAGTTTTGTTTAAAATGTAATAAATAAATACATAAATACATACATACATGCAAACATGCGTAAATGCAAACATACATACATACATACATACATACATACATACATACATACATACATACATACATACATACATACATACATAAATCAATAAGGATAAATATCCTGTGGGAATTGTCAACATGTTTTATATATCATTGGACAAAGGGAAGCAAACTACTGTAAAGACGTGAGGATAAAGGGTTACTCTAGTTTGAAGCTGTGCGCGCCATGGTGCTTTAAATGGGCTCCCTGTGGAACAGTGGTGTTGTTTGAATGTTTCAGGCAGGAGTTCAAGTGCTATACAATAACTACAAATTCATGAAGTAGTTTACATTTCTATTTGAACTAAATCAAACCGCTTTGAACGCTTGTTGAAGAATAATATTGATAATTACTATTGAAAGTATTTACAAATATGTTTGTGAAGTCTATACAGTAACATAAATGATCATGCGCCACATTTTACAAGACTAATAGGACACCTAAACCAAACACTTATCGTGGTGGTCAAATACTAACCTGTCCGTTTTTACAAAGGTCTGCCCACATACTGGTTCCATCGCCCCCTCTCATCAGCACATGGTAGGTAAAGAAATAGATCCCAGATACGTGGCAGGTAAACTTGCCCGTTGCTGGGTCGTACTGGTTTCCCAGGTTAGTCACTACATCATCAAACTTAAGAACTTCGTATCCTTCGTGAGGGCTCTTCAGACCCACATAAAAAGCTATCTTGGTGCCACTTACTGCTGTACTAAGGGCACTTGACTCAGTACCTCCTGTACCCAATGTTCCTGGGAACCCAGGTTTTCCAGAGTCCCCCTTTTCTCCGGGAGGTCCTTTTGGACCTGGCGGACCAGGTTCCCCAGGTGGACCCCGGGGACCCGGTTTTCCAGGGCGCCCAGGTTCCCCTTTACTAGTCCCTTGAACAAAAGGCGGTGGAGGAGGAATAGCACTCAAATCTTGCATGACTTCCCCCGCAGTACTGCTGGGCTTGGTACTGTAAGGATCACAGATCATCCTGCAAGTTCCCATCATCTCGTAGTGAGCCGAGGTCTTGGAACTCTGGACCAGTAGCGGTATAGCTATAATAAGAATCAACACCATGACGATACCAACCACAGCAGCAACGAGTCGCTTCCTCTGGAAAATCCGAGAAGCAAGCGCTAGAAAGTCCGTCTTGCTTTGGGAAGTAATGGTGAAAGGTTGCGAGCGTCTAAAATTTTCAACAAAAAGAGAGTGGATGAAACAGACCAACGCTGTTCTTCCAATAACAACTAATTTATTTTAACCTTAAGCTTGATCTACCTTAGGCAATTGTAGCTGTGCCAGCATCACTATGCTTCAGAGAGCAAAAATGGGAAGTATTCATCTTGGCATGGCTGGGTTAGAGATGGCTCTTGGAGCTGAGTAGAGAAACCTAGAAGCAATCACAGCCTTCTGCAACAAGGGAAAAAAACACTGACGTAACAAGTACTACAGGGCAAAGCCTGTTGCAATTTGGATTAATGGTGAAACAATAATCATGCAATCTTTATGTATGAATTACAAATCCCTGAGCATTATACCTACCTGAGAGAATATTGAATCAGAAAGCATTACAAACGCGTGAACATTGTCGTGCATGTATTAAGAATATATTGTGCAGTACATGTTTTGCAGTGTGAACTATTTAGAATGCTATGACGCTATACGTTAATCAGAACCTTGTTACTCGTCATTGCGTTATTTTATTAAGTTTCTCAAAGAGAATATATACAGTGTGGTACTACGAAACTGATCCCAAATTAGTTCAATTAAGCTATTTATATTTAGAAACAGTTTGGTCACATTTACTGTAACAACTGGAAAATATAACAGAAGTAAACGTAGCATAATGTCAAATTAAACCTATAGTTCTAACATTATTTATGTCATAAGCAAACTTGAACTGTGAGTGATGTGAGAGATCCAATTCTTCTGTATTGTTTCAGCATCAATTACATCTAATTCTGTGGATATTTCTTCTCGGGCGGTTTAGTTTGCAGTGCCTCTTGTGTTTTGATTCAATTTTTGCAAAATATGTTGTGACAAATGCCGTTTGCATTTTATAATTATCGGGCTGAAAAGGAGCTGTTCTTCAGCACCAGCTAGGTAAACGGTTTTAAGTCAAAGCTGAGAGAAATATGTCATATTAGTACAGCTCATAGTTTATTCAATACCCTACAAATCCAATAAATGATAATGAATTAGTTTTTGCATTATATTTACCACGATGCTGTTTTCCACCCACAATTCTACCACTGACACATGAGGTACAAGCACATCCACCCTCGCACTTTAAAATGTATTGATAAGACAACACGTCTTTCATCAATGCCACTAGCTATAGACGTGTAGTTTATCCACAACTTACAAATTAGGGTATAGTTGTGGATTTGAACTATTTAAACATAAACCAGTTTTGTTTTATTTATTTTTTCTTGAGGCTTCTAAAATATATTTTGAAGCGTGGAATATGCACACATGCACTGTGGGTCATGAACAACGTCTGGCATTATCTAACATTAAAATAAAATAAATAAATAAACTTCAAGCTTTACGGAGGCAACTTTATTTTCATATTTTCACTTAACCATCATTATTATTAGTTTTGATTGATTCTTCTAAATGCAGCCCACAACAAGATAAAAGCAAATCAGTGAAATTATTGTTAAACGTGGTCATTTCCCCAATACTTACTCTAAACGTGAACCGGTATAAGTACTGTAAAGTTTGTAATTACTGAAATAAGGTATAACATTTGTAATCTGAGCAAGAAACTTATAGCATCATCTTTAGGGGGTGGTTCACATGGTCAGCATTAAATCTTATTACATAGGTATATATTATTTATTTATTTAAATAATTATTTATTTATTTAATACTAAAAGATGATTTACAAGAAGAAGGTAAGGGTGTTTTTAGATGTTTAGTTGTGTATGCATTTACTCGCCCATCCATTTCGCTTTTACACACCGGCATAAACGATGTACAGTCCTTCTTGTTTCCACAAGGGTCCTGAGAACAGCAGACAGCACATACAGGACTCGATGCACAGAACTTTAGGGACTGTTTTAAGGAGGATTTTGTTTAGGACTTTTTGCAGTGTTTCTATACAATCTCTCAAAGTCTAACCCTCTCTATAACAGTTATAAAGGGTTTCCTGACACTTTAATGAACGAAAATGCGTTTTAACAAAAAAAAAAAAAAAAAAAAAAAAAAAACCCTTAAAACAGATTTGTTTTGTGAAAAGGCTCCTGGTTACAATACGGAATTCATAAACTATTTTCAGTTAAACAGTCATATACATTATATTACTAATCACTAAAATGTGTTTAAAAGAACGTGGTTCTCCAATATATCAGATTGTGGCAATTTCATCAATATGGTGCCAAGTAGGTGGCCTAAGGGTTTCATTTTCCAGCAGCAGTATCTTTAGCTGTGCACTTGTCTGTATGACTATAACTCAAAGGTATTTTTTTATTGAAAGAGAGCGTTTTAATCTGTGGCTCTTAAGCTTCTATTACCTTCTATTTTCTACATGTTCAGAAAGCACATTAAACTAGTAGGCATGTGAGGCGCCTAATGCAGGTAATAAGCATAGAACTAAAGTATGTTATGCTGTCAGAACATACTATATTCTAGTACTTTTTCATAAATGCAATCATGATTTAAATGATTTTAGACCATATATAATCTTCGTCAAGATGATGGTTTCACGTTTGTAGCAGATCTGTTAATCCCTGTCTTCTGAAGCCAGGATTTAGCTTTTCACACTCTGTCTCATCAACTAAGCTGCCTGCTAACTAACAAAAAAAGAAATGTTTATAGCCCAGTGTTCTTTCTCTTTTCAGCTTCTAGTGATACGACTGCTGCTATATAATAATAATAATAATAATAATAATAATAATAATAATAATAATAATAATAATAATAATAATAATAATAATAATAATTCTTGCATGAATTTCTATTGCATTTTATCCACTGAGATTTTTAAATTAAGGATAATGGTCCTTTTCATAGGATTCTGACCATTTCTGTGGGAGCAATCTTATCCAAGATGCTGCCTCCATCACCAACTGAACCCATCAGAGTAAGTACTTAATGAGTTCCAGTTTTTTGAAACCAAGAACATCTGTTATTGTAAACAGGTCATTGTTAGTACTGCTTGAAGGGGATTGATACCTTTACAAGTGTAACTTCAGTTCTGTGCTCATTTGCAGGTACAGTATTTCATAACTCAAGATGACTTGTACTGAGGGCTTGATTTGGTATATTTACTGGTACTTTCTGAAAAAGCACAGGGCTCTCTATTGGAAGCTGCCCTTTTTCCAGTCAAGCTTGTGTTGTAGCCTTCTCTCCTCACTATTTGATAAGATGTTCAAGGGACAAAGTTGTCTGCTTTTGCATTGGGAACATATGTATCTCGTTGGGATCTGAGACCCCCTCCCAACTCCCTGTCAACTCAGCACTCACAATCCAACAAGGACCCTTTCATCAGTTTGTCTGGGCTGAGCATATTCAAAGGTGTTAGGGAAATGCAGCACGAGTGTCAACACAATCCATGTGTTTACAAGTTCGAAGGGAATTTAATTATTTGGAAATGGTGTTTTCTCTACCTCGCAAAAAAAGCCCCAAAAGCTGCTTGAATTAAGATCTATTAATCTGTCAAAAGGAAATAAAAGGAGAAAGACAACATTTGATTTTAATTCAGTATAGGATTGTATTGTGACCATAATCATTGTTTTCCTGGTGGTTTATTACTAAGAGATGTATTGCCGATGTTAGTGAAGTACACTATAACAAACTCCAGCAATATTTCATTTTACATTTTCTTGCACCCTAAAATATGTTAACCCAACAGCTAGTTCATATTTCAATGGACATTTGAAACATACAGTATGAGGCATATCTAAGATACATTATGTTCCCTAATCCCTGTTATTAATTGCATATGTTTTAACAACTGCTGCAAGGTTGGGACAACAATAACAACAGCAACAAACCACAAATGACTTTTACAGCTTTTATAGAGAATTTTCAAGCACTGTACATAATAGCGATCCCATAATATTTGGAACATTTTGACAGTAAAGAAAGCTCTGTGTTGGTCATTTTGACTTTCCATAGCAGATGCGTTATCTTTTTCATTTTATTTTTAATTTGTGCAAACAAGGACAGGCTCAAATCTGCCAGCATAATCTTGTTTTCAAAGGGCTCCCAAAAGGAAAATATCAGGGGAGGCACATTAGATAACCAGCCAATTAGTTTTACTACACACTCTACCTAACATTTAAAACAAGGCCTGCCTGCAAAGATCTTAATAATTAATACTGAAGTTCATTTAAAAATATTAATGCATACAAGGCAAAATACTTGCATATGTTAATATATATATGTATGTATGTATGTATGTATGTATGTATGTATGTATGTATGTATGTATGTATGTATGTATTCTTCGTTATTCTTCCGTGCATGCCATATTTCTTTTTTTAATGCATGACAACTAATAAGTGTTTGAATATCTGATTGTCCACTCTATTGATAAGCATACATTTAATGTTATGTCCTCTAAAATATTCAACAAAAATATAGATAGATAGATAGATAGATAGATAGATAGATAGATAGATAGATATCATATATTGCTACTACAGGCAGTGTGCTAAGTTTGATCTTCATAGCCACTGTATAACATATTTACAAGTGATTTCAGGTTCCCATTTATTTTATTGGATTCTGTAGGTTTGGTATTTGTAATGTATGATAAACAGTCATACCCCTTGGAATCTTTGCTGTACATTATCATAAGACTTTAGAGCATAGATAAGACCTATATGATGCTACAATGTAATAACATCTATTGTATATATAACACTTTAATATCAAATTGTAACTCATTCAAAGTCTCACTACCGATTGCCTGATGATACAGCTTGAAAACAGGCAGTGATTCACTGCCACATGGATGTCACAGATATAGCCACTAGACCTGAGTCAAATAACTAGCGAAGTCATCATCTTAGCTTCCTTTTTGCAAGTGGAAATATAAAGGGAACGGCAAGTTCATAGTTCACATTGCTCGTGGAAACATGCTGTTAGTAGCAATGACTGAACTGTTTCAAGATGGTTTGGTGATGTGGGTCACAGTCTACTAGAAATGAACATGAGTTTTCTGTTCTAAGAAACAGTGATATGCTTTGATCCTAAAGACACTGCTGAGGTGAAACAAGAAGTGCGAGTGTAACAGACTACCTGGGTGTCAGGCATTCTTTCTTTAGCCTAGTATGTATCAGATATTATTTTCTTAATTGAAAATGAAAATAAATGTTTGCTGTAAAAGGTGCCTTACAAATCTGATTTGAGTCAGATTTGAACCCAGGCCTACAAAGAGCCAAGTATCTACAGTTTGCCTTATTTTGCACATTTATGCAAAGACCAAACCATACAAACCTTTTCTAAAATAAACATTCAGTAATCCCAAACTAACAAGACACTGCATCATAATCCCTGGATTCACTTGGCAAATACATTATCCAAGGAGCTAACCAGGTACATCACTTCCAATCGCTAGCTTTAGGATTTATTCAGAGAAGCAGAAGAACAATAAATCAGAGCGTCTTTTTTCAGAGGGTTTATACTGTACAACACTCAAAGGGAGTGAAAGGGATTCTGTGGAGAAAATTCTCAGAAGTACATAAAAAGCAACCGTGGGAGAAGTAGTATGGAGTTCTCTTCAGTGAAAATTAATAATGACAATTTTGCCAGAACCTGTTATTGCTTGTTATAACTAATGAGTTATATTCTCAAGTGTACCATGTGGTTTCTGTTAAAGAAAGCAACAAATAATAAATGTATTATTTGTAATAGTTTTTTCTGCAGAATAGGGGAGTCCACTCCATGAGGAAAAGAGAGTGTTTAATTTTCATAAAATCGCATGTATCTGAAAGGACGGGGAACATAAGGACCAGCCCTGAGATACAGTAAGACCTTATCGTAATCTAATCTGAAAAGCAAAAAAAAAGTGAGTTTCAATATCATGTTTATTAAACAGTCATTTACATTTAATCATGAAAATATGAAGTTCATTTTAATTGCTGAATTAAAATTCACATTTCACTTTTGCAATTCACATTTCATTGTTATCATCACCAGAACTTGAAGCAATCCAGCACTGTGTCAGGGATATTGGTTGTGGTTTTAGAAAGAAAAAAAAAATAGCTGGGGTTGTCGAAAAAACTATATGGCTGACACAAACTGGGTACAGTAGCCTACAAACCAAGCCCCTTTGCGACACTAAAACATTCCACCCTGAAACTGGATGAAAGGCAAGACCTGGGACATTTTTGCAAACAAGGACTTCATAATGATTGGTTGAATTCCTGCCTTAACATTTCGCAGAGTAAACTATAACAGGGACACCAATTTAGCATTTACAAACACAGGGCTAAACAAACAATAGTTTAATATTATATAGATGGCAATGTCATATCATGTATGGTGCGAAAAATATCAGCAAAAAGGTTGCTTCTTTGAATTGCTTGGAAAACTACTGTAGTGTGGGTATATTCTGTTAGATATAATTTTTTTGTGTGTTTGTGTGAAGATTCTGCTTGTAAGCATATTTGTTTTGTTTTTTTTTGCATTTTTCTATAGGTTGAAATCCACCCATTGGTGCCCCCCTCATTTTTGGAATTGAATTTCCCCTTTAAAACTTCACAAACCGCTGCCATGTAAATAATGTTGAGCTGATGCAAAGTGAGAGAAACATTGAAAAATGGTGGCCAGATCAGTATTGCAACTGTAATTTACAAAGACATGTACACTTGGGGCATTCTGTATCTGATCACAGTGTGCAGGCAAATATAGATAGCCAGGGAAAACGTACAAGCCTGAAGGATATGATTTCATTCTTTGGATATGAGTTTGTTTTAACTGTATTGTATTATATTTAAGTATTGTCTTTTCTGCTGGATTGTTTGTGTTGGGGTTTATCTTGGTGTGATTACTTGCCTAGCCGTAAGAATATCATTAAAAAGATAAAAAGCAGTGTGGAGTAGTGGTTAGGGCTCTGGACTCATGACCGGGGGGTCGTGGGTTTAATCCCAGTTGGAGGACACTGCTGCTGTACCCTTGAGCAAGGTACTTTACCTAGATTGCTATATATATATATATATATATATATATATATATATATATATATATATATATATATATATATATATATATATAATTGTTATTTGTTTATTTAGCAGACGCCTTTATCCAAGAAGACTTCTTGCAGATTGCCACATGGGTTTAATAGCATTGATGGATTTATGGCTGTTGCTGGAGCTGGATACACTACTCAAGGCCCAGTTAAAGGGGGACTATTGCACTGAATCTGTCAAGCAGGTTATGAACTTTCTCCAGGGCTTGCTGAAGCTGGTGGAAAAAAAAAAACTCTATGTGTTAAGAAAAGTGCCAATTCGATACAACATTTATATTTCAAGTGTTATTTTTCAAAAATACTGGTATACGATCACAAATTTCCCAAAAGTTGATGTGGGTTCAAGGACAGGGCATTACTGAAATATCTGTACATTCAGTAGCATTGTATTATATCACTCCTAAAAATAATATGACACATTTAAACTATTTACTCTGATACTTTATCAAAAAGGATACCAGTGTACAACTCTAACTAGGACTTAGACATGTCAACGGGTCATTTGTGATTCACATTGTATAGAATATCAAAAACCCTACAAAAGGGCATTACAATATATTACATGCATGAGCTATCATACAACAACCATTAAACTGAAAAGTAGGCTTACAAAAATGAGGCATCATTGTATTGTTTTTAGGGGATGTGACTGGGGAATGAAGATTAGGGCAGCAGTGTTTAGATCAAATGGGTTAATATTCTTCTTTTCTTTTAATTAGGTGGGACAAAATGTATAACAATAATTATTTGAAAAAGAAACTGAGGATAAAATTTACACAAAAAAATGAATCTAGTAATGTTAGATATTGAATTAGAGTAAGAAAATACAGTAAGAAATATCTAAAACAAACCAAGTAAAAGCTCACAACAAACATATTTGCTGGCAGTATTACCACATTTTTTAATAGAAAATATATTTGCAATAGTCTGTAAATAATCTGTTTTTCTTCTATGTCATTTTGCATGCTGTCAGAAAAGACAAGTTTGGCATTAAAATACCTATGTAGGCTAACAACATTTAGCAGAAGGACAACCTGCTCGTCTAAACAGGTTAATATCAAAGCTCCTCTGTTTACACAATGTTTCACAATGTTTTGCTTGGTAAACATCAGGAAAACTGATGTGCCAGGAGGGAGACAGATAGTAAATTGCTAACTTGGTAGAAAAATGACATTTTCTTATTCATGACTACTATATCATTCTGTATCCTTGCATGAGTCAGACCGCACAATTTCAGCTGCTATTATTAACTCCAAATTCACCACAGCTGCTTAGCAGTACAAAATTGTGTTTTTTTCTATAGATCAAAAAGTGATCACCTATCATTTCATGGGTTGCAAATAGTTTCCCCTAAAATGGTAAGGTGACTACTGCCTTTAAACTATTGCTACTTTTTGCAACCAAGGACACCAAAGTGCATCACACAACACCGCCCATTGCACTCTGCCCCTCAATTGTGCTGATCAGCTGCAGCCAGTCTTTCATATCAAGTACCAACCAACGTAACAGGATGGATCTCACCATCAGGGTTTGAATCTGCATCACACAATGCTACTTGTTACAAGTGCATGCCCCTAAAATGTACAAAGGTGTAGGGAAACAATGCATCAACCTTTCTATGTGCTGCCTTCAGCGCACAGCCAAAGCTACTCAATGGAATCTAGTGTACCACCAGGCTCAAGACAACCATCATGCTCTCCCTGTTTCTCTTCCAGCAGATGTTTAGAATATTCCTTTGTAATCTCTTTAAGTGCACTAGTACAGTTTAAATACCTAGTGCTCTGCAAACCAGGTCCTGGTCTGATCTCTCCTATGAAGTTTGCAGTAAGATATCCATGGTGCTCTTCATGCCCCGTCTGAAATGTCTTGCTGCTTCACAATAGATGACCTTCTCACATATGAGCCCTTTTGCATGGGGAACTGTTCAGCATAAGGCCTTCATGCCCTAAATAACAATGAGAGAAATCTCCACTAGCAAGCCTCAGGCCTCGTCTGACCTCTGGAAAAGAGTCA
Organism: Acipenser ruthenus; assembly: GCF_902713425.1. Taxonomy (NCBI): domain Eukaryota; kingdom Metazoa; phylum Chordata; class Actinopteri; order Acipenseriformes; family Acipenseridae; genus Acipenser; species Acipenser ruthenus. Next base: position 38,319,943 of record NC_081199.1, on the reverse strand, counting down.
GCATGTACAATTTGAAATAGCATGTACAAGAAGGTTAACTGTGACAGACTAACACTCTGCAACATGGTGCTAACCATTAGCAAACTCCTCTTATCCTCAGGCTTCATCGGCACTTTTCTTAAAATGTTTCATTTTTTTGTTTCTTTAACCTGACTGTTTCTACTATGGTCATCGCGGCTCTAGTCATTATGATATGCAATTTCTCATAGGCTGTGTATTGTCAGAATAAAGATGGTTAGAGAATCCCAATTACAGGAGGTTTAAAGGGTGGGATGCTTGCTACTTTGGAGAGGTTTTATTTTTACACTGTTTCTCAGCTCATATTGTTTTTTGTCAGTTCAACCTCTGTATGTAACAAGAGCAGCAAATAACGGTTGCCAGATCTACCTTGGCAATGACATCTTAGAAATATGTTCATCATAGTAAACTTACTAAGCTATTCAAAGAAATTTGACAAGTTACCTAACACATTTTTAAATGTCCAGACCATAGGCGCCTGAGACTGGTGGGTCAACGGGCCACTGCCCACTCACTTTTTAATGGGGGGGGGGCCCTGCCCACTCGCTTTTAACAGCGAGGGCAAGATGAAAAAGAAAAAAATATATATATTCCTCGGGGGGGGGGGGGTTTGGAGCTGTGATCGGAGACATCAGTGATTCCAGCGAGCGCTGAAAAGTATCCGGGGGTCGAGTGCATGCCGGTAAAGGAACAGAGCGTCTCCAGAGAGTGGTAGCGGGATCGAGTCGGCTCACTGGATGGAGATCGGGAGTGGAGTCGGAGGGAGCGCAGCGCCCGAGGCAGAATGACAGGGCTTGTCTAGGACGAGTAGAGGAACCGGAGGGAACACGTCACACCGACGCAGAATGGCAGGACCCATCCAAACAGGACAGTGGAGTCAGAGGGAGCTTGGCCAGGCAAGACAGAGGAGTTGGAGGGAGCACAGTACGCCTACACTTAACGACAGGGTTCGTCCAGCCAGCAGGAGACGGCAGATATGTACCGCTCCTCTCACCCTGACAGATGGTTGCAGCACGGAGGACATGAGAGCACAGCTGGGAGGGGCAGGGTCCAACCTCCCCAGAAGCAGCTGACAGCACCGAGACCGTGCCCACAACTTGGCGGTCGCTTCCCGGGAGAGCCTGTCAGCACAGCCGGGGGATGGGACCCAAGCTCCTCCTGAAGTAGCAGACCGCGCACACAGTTCCAGGGACCAGCTACAGATTGCCGGCGTCAGGCCAGCTCCAGATCAATCGGGGACGAAGAGAACTTGAGGGGTGAGCTATGTAGCGATCTGTGCTAAGTGTGTGTGTGTGCTGTCCTGTGTTTTCCGCCATTTGTGTGTCACCCTGCATGAATCTGTGAGTAAAGAATGTTTTGTGTCTAGGCAGTGCTCGCATGCTGCCTGGGGTGTCACATGCACAGTGCAGCTGTATGTAAATGGGGTCTGTGTTGGCTGCACTGTGATTTGTGTTCGGTTCAGCCAGTCAGCTGCTTGCGCTGGACCGAGGGTCTGATTGGTCAGTGTGTATGTAAATGTGCCCTTGTGTGGTGTGTGTGAGCCAATAGGGCTCAGGGAGGGATCTCTATTTAGGAGCTGCATGCGAGCAGCTCGGGGCTGTGTTGTGGTGTCCTGACATGGAATTAGTAAACATTTGAATGAGATCTTGCTGCGGTCGTCTGCCTCTTGTTTGTTTCCCTGAAATACTACAATATATATAACTATATATGGCATAGGGAGCTGTGTAAGATACAAGATGATATTCACCACTAAAGGTCAGAGTGGCCAGTATTTATTTTTTTAGGATGCCATTTCATACAGTAAAAAAACATGCTTTCCTTTTTTATTTTACAATGGTAGGTTATACACATCCAAAACATAACAAATTAGACATTAAATGTGCACAGAACTTCACCAGGACAGAGGAATTATTGATATCTTATTTGTTATATATTGGATTTCAATAAACCACCAGGGGAACTTGTTTTTATTATATATAAGTTCATGAAACATATACCGTGCTTAGACACTTCCACACCATCCCACATATCTGAAATGATGGAATTTTCAACTATGAATTGATCCAAAAAGACACTTATGGCTAGTTATCACTTATCAAATGGCCAGGAGAGTCACAGTCTATTTTAATACTAAAGCTTGTGCATCGGTTTCAAATTGCACAGGGCATTTGCACATTTCAAAGTGAGCTTTGTACTGAATGCATCTGCAAATTGTGTTTCAACAGAAGACATCGTGTTGAAAGCTTGCATCCATTCACAACACTGTAGCATAGAGGAAACTGTGTTAATAGTGGCAGATTGCCAAGTACTATTCCTCTGCCTTTCTCTAAAGTCTTTAAATCCTTAAACTACTGTCTCCACGATACTGCAACAGGGCTCAAATCGCTTCTTGGCTCTTTTCCAGGACTCACTGCTCAATGATCAGGTTTGCCTTCATCCATGGCACTTTTATTATTATTTTTTTTATGTAGGGGGAGGGCCCCTCACTTTTGACCCCTTCCCAGCTTAGTCAGAATAGTTTTACTCTGTCCAGAATGCAATGACAGTAAATTCAGTATTAATGCAATCTGGTGTCAGCTTGCATTCTGATGCCAAATGCTCAGCAACCTACAAAGCCTGAGAATCAAATCTAAAATCCTCAACAGAAAAGAAAAAAAAAACACATCACACATTGCCGCTGGTACTGACTGGACAATTTTAGCTTTTCCTCAGGAAGAGAAATGACAAAATCAATGGTTGTCATGCCCAATCATCCACTTGACCAGAAGATACAATGATGTAACAGTTTTTTTGGTCTTCAAACATGGTCTCTCCATTTACGTCTTTATTGCAACTCCAAGATTTAAATATCCATTCCAGAGATCAAAAACACATCACAGAAGTGTGTCTTATGTGGGGAAGCTCAATTCAGCTGAACATTATTTTAATGTATTATTATTATTTGTATTTGATAAACACACAACTTGAGCTACCTGGTGCTAACAGATGGTAGAGTGATTTCTGACAGTAAATTGGACCCATTTGCAGAAACTTGCAATCCAACAGCATTTGTATTTATTTATTTAGAGAGAGAGAGGTCAGAGGTCACCTCCATGTTCACTGAAGCAGTTTGGCCAGCAGTCTACCATGCAAGGTCTTTCCTATTGAGATTCAATGTAGATTTGCTGCAGATGTATTTGCTATGTATTATGAGATCTAACAAACCATTTTACAGTTTTTAGACTGCAAGCCCAATGTGAAGGGATTGCAAAAATTCCTTTGGGTAAGCAGCCTCCGATTTAGAATACAGCAAACGTTTATTAAAAATGAACCACTTGTAAAGTTGATTTGTTGAATGTACTCTACTAGCTGCCTTCATATCTTAGGCAGAACACACACAACGCTGTGTTTGTATTCTCCTAAACTACCCATCAATAAAACACAGCTGTAACCACTAGCCTTGGGGTTTTAACCTTCTACATTCAGCAAAGGCAAACTGATGAAAAAGTGTTGACATGATTTGACCTGGAGTCATAGTTTACTTTTTGCTCTATTTTATATTTTCAGTTTCGACTCAGGCTAGAATAATACATGATTTTACCCTCATAGTGCCTTTCCGCCCTTGATTTAGTATTTTCTTTCTTGCATTACTGTATTTTTGTCATTATGCTAATACAGTCGTGCACTGTTATCTGCAACAGTATGGAAATCCTGCTGGAAACTCTCATTCAAAATGCCAGACGCTGGTCTCTACTCAATATTACCTGTACTGTTTAGTGTAAACTAATTGATTCATACCTTCAATTAATGAACCAAAAGGAAAACGGACCTTAAATATTGATAACAGAACTATATTCAATTTTACAAATTCATTCGATTACTGATTTCCACAGCAATAAAACTAACACCGCTGCTTATAAATAATTGACATTATTCAAAGTACAAAATTTACTCATCCAAATTAAGCTTTGCAGTGGAGTACTGTGTGTAGTTTGAATCACTAGTGTAGTCGTTGAATCCAGGAGTTGACCCGAGACCACTACCTGTGGAAAGAATTAAATAACAAGTTTGTATTATATTATATCTTTAGCTTCTGCAACCCACTCTCTAATCTTAAATGTGTTCTGGCTCACAATTCACAAAACTCCCTTTCACATGCTGCACATGAACATCTATTGTATGGCATTCATTTAATTAGGTGGGACAAAATGTTTTGAATCATAACATATTCACAGTATTTACTTTGAATCATAACATATTCACAGTATTTACTCCATATTTAATACAAGGAACAGGATATGTTTTTTTTAATATCAACGTTACTCTGTTTCGGCATATTTGTAGACAGAATATTTGCTTTTATTATCTTTTTAACACCAGTTGTTTAGTCGTTAAACACACGAGGTGTTTGAAAATGAGATAAGACTGCACGTCCATTTTATCCACAGCCAACACTATGCAGTACTAGGCCACTCCACCTACCTTCGGATGGGCGGAACACAGTGAGGTCAAAGCGAAATGAGGAAGTACCGATGAGCACGCTGCTGAAGTTATGTGAGTAAACATACAAAAAAAAAAAGAAAAAAAAACCGAACACAACATTTTTGGTAAAAGATAATTAAATTGGCTAGTATTTTAAACTATGTAAGTTGTTCTTGCTGTCTGTTTTTTTAGGTTGTGGCTCGTTTGGCAAAGTGTACTCTAGATTAGTTTGTATGCTCAGTTTACTTGAAAGATCAAAGCAGGAATCGACAGCTAAAAAAGGTTTCCTCTAAAATTGGAAACAAAAGTTCTAGAAACATGAGAGCTTATTCTTTTAACTCTGTAACTGGTAGCGTTTTACGTTGTGCTATTTCTGGGTTGTGAAGACAAGGTTTGGATAAGGTTTGGATAAAGGCGTCTGCTAAATAAGGTTAGGATTGATCATTAATGCCCAGCGCCAATTTTAGTTCATATTAAGTACATTAAGAACTTTTTAATTTGTCTGCAGTGTGATCATATTTATATTTATTGGTATGAACAAATAAGATAAAGTAATTCTAGAATACCTAAAACTTACATTTACATTGGCTATATCATTTTTAGCAACAATCGTGTCCCCGAGAAAAGGCACTTTGGTGGCAGACTGCCTGATTTCTGTCATCTCTTATGCAGAGGTCCACATGTGAAGACCGGGTCCTCCTAGGGGTTGATAGACTGCAGTCTCCTTATCCATCCCTTGACAGACTACACAGATGTGTAAATGTGACACTTACCAGTAATAATTACTTTTTAATATAGCCGCTGCCAGCAGATCAAAATTAACTCAATGCCTGCAACAGCTGTAAATGCATTGGTGACCTGGAGTTTGTCTCACCTCATAACAGTTGAAGTGTATCTAAAAAAAGAATTACAGAAAATCCGGTAACTATAAAATCATTTTGCCTCTCGCGTTTTCTTTTTTTCAGAGTGAAAACTAAATTGTGCAGAAATACATTTTTATTAACTGTATATTCTATGATGTGTGATTTTGTATTTTTTTCCCCAAAACGTTTGCAATGTAATAGGTAGAATTTTTAAAACGAATAAGTAGCTACATGTTTTTTTGTAGGATTCTGCTAAAGTTAAGACTGTAAAACTTTAATTGATGTTGTAGAAAAACGCAAGAGATTAGTTGGCCTACAATGTTCCAGACATGTCAAGGCTAGAGAATGTATTGAAATTAGATAACGAGAGAAAAAAAAAAAAAACAATGCTTCCCACAGTGTTCATGCTACAATAACTTACTTAGTGGTAAAAGAAATGTGCTTTGGGAAGGACGTTGTTAGGTAACATGTTACAAAAACTCATCTAAAAGCATAGAAAATACAGAAAAATACAGTACTAGCAGCTTTTCGTATTAGTTTGAAAGCAAAGTGACAAACTCAGAAATATGATTTAACACATACCACCCAATGTCTTTCTTTTAATATTTAACATAAAAACACAATGCCGTTTAATTTTTAGAAATTAACAACCAGACGTAAGATTAACCAAACAGACTGCAAATACCGCATTTAATGGCCGAGGAAGCTTCGTTATTTCTGACTGACTACTACTTTTTTCCTCCCTGCACATACATAGACTGCCACTCGGATATTATTAAAACAGTTTTGCTTCTAGAGAGATTGTCTGGATTAATGCATTTGAGACATTTCCATCTGTTTGTTGTCTGCCTCCTTTAGCATGTAATCTGTTTTCTGTTTGTCAGTAAAAATAAATAATTAATAAGAAAACTTTTGTATTTACAAATTTCATTCTATTAAAACTAGAAACCTACACTGTTTACTATATTTGCATATAGTATATGGTGCTAATGAGGGGCGTTTGACGGACACAGATATCTTATTTAAATTTTAATTATCACAAGCCCAAATAAAAATTGCTGTTAGCGGGTGGTGCAGATAAACATCTCTCTGGTGCAGTAAAGTGTATGCCCTCCCCTTCAGGCAGCTAAACTAGATGGACTCGCCTTCCCCCAAGATCTTCTTTCAACAGACACATGGGGTCGACTGATTTCCTGTTAATGACTGTTAGCAGACTCTTATAAAAACTACAGGATCAATTCCAGCCTACACAATTTCATATAGGGGGCCAAGGGTTGGACAGACTTTAAGATGGAATGCTGCCTGGCTTCCAAAGTGGGTGGTCCCTCCAAGGCAAGGTGTGCGCTCACGTTGGACTATTCCTGCTCTTTGCTACCATTTCTTTAGTTTTTAAGCATATATGGCTTAAATTAATTCTACTACAGTGTTGGGGGTTATTTTATAACATAACATAAAACTGTCACACTTTGTCACACTTTCAGGGGAGTTGTTTATCTGACCTACTCGGATCACCTTGTAAAACTTAGAGAATTATGAACTGGGCATCGTCAGTATGAATGGGCTCTCTTCAAAAAGTTAATACAATATTTTATGCTCTGATAAATGCAGCAGATGAATCCTAGAGGAAATCCAGTATGTTACTAAGGTGAAAACAAACCTTAGTAAGGGTGCCTATAGCTGAACCAAACTGCTTCCTTTGCATGGCACACTTATGCAGAATTTCTGCATGTCTCAAAAAGGAATGCAGAGGGAACAACCTGGCAGTGTAACAAGAACTTGAAAAGGGATGAATCTAGTTGTGTTGGTGACATGAAAAAAACACCTTAAAGTGAACTTTGATACACCACTTGACAGGATCACTTAAACAAAAAGGCATTGTTTAGTTAATGTATATTTAAGTGGGCATACAAGTTCAGATAATGTACATATTTAAACATTACTAAGAATTTTGTACTTCAGGTTACTAAAGATTCTGAATTGGTTTCTTAATTATGTATTGTGTTAAATAAATGTAAGATCATTAAGGGGATACAAATGCTTGTTGAGAAACCAGACATAAGATTTTTTCTTTTCTTATTGTCCTGTAAGACCTTTTATTTTAAATGGTATAGCTGCACACTATTAAGGATCATGAATGTTGAATGGCATGTTTCTATTCAACTGTTTTTCTCTTTCCTTTTAGAAACGGAATCACACGTGGAGAAATGTCTAAACCTCTGTTAGGAAAGTCTGAGAGTGAACTGAGTTACTCAGAGCTGAGTGGTATGACTGTTGGGATATTGGGAAGTGGAGACTTTGCCCGTTCTTTAGCGACATGCCTTGTGTGCTCTGGGTTTAAGGTGGTGGTTGGGAGCCGGAATCCAAAAATAAGCGTGGCCCTGTTTCCTGCTACAACTGAAGTCACTACGCAAGAAAACGCTGTAAACAAGACGGATGTCATCTTCGTGGCAGTGTTTCGGGAGCACTACTCCACGCTGTGTGATCTAAAGGAGGCTCTTGCGGGTAAAATACTGGTCGATGTCAGTAACAGTACAGAGTTGAACCACCATCATGAATCAAATGCCGAGTACCTGGCCTCACTGTTTCCGAAATGTATGGTCGTAAAGGGATTTAACGTTATATCAGCCTGGGCTTTGCAGTCAGGTCCAAAAGATGGTAACAAGCAGGTAATTGCATGCATTCCACTGTAGGATAAATTCACTAAATAAGGAGAAGGGCTCTTTAAAATTAAAAAAAAAACCCACACCTCTGCTTCTTGCCTCCACAGGTCCTGGTCTGCAGTGATAACAAAGAGGCCAGAGGTACAGTGTGTCAGATTGCACGGAGCATGGGGTTCATCCCTGTGGATATGGGCTCACTGTCGTCTGCCAGAGAGATTGAAAACACCCCTCTGCGCCTCTTCCCATCCTGGAAGACCCCACTGATGCTCTCCCTGGGTCTCTTTGTGTTCTTCTATGCCTACAACTTCACCAGAAGTGTGATCCATCCTTACGTAACCAAGGGGGAGCACTGTTTTTACAAAATGCCAATTGAACTTGTTAACGTCACGCTGCCCTGTGTGGCCTACGTAATGCTTTCTCTGGTTTACTTGCCTGGAGTCCTGGCAGCCTTTCTGCAGCTACGATACGGCACCAAGTACAGGCGCTTCCCAGGCTGGCTGGACCAGTGGCTGAAGCACAGGAAGCAAATCGGCCTGCTGAGTTTTCTGTCGGCTGCACTGCATGCTGTGTACAGTCTGTGCCTCCCAATGCGGAGATCCGCTCGCTATCTGCTGTTGAATGCAGCCTTTAGACAGGTACAGGTAGATAAACATTTTAGCAAGGTCTCTTTATAAAGCCCTTCCACAAAATACCATTGCAGCCCCGTCAAGGGACCCTGTAGTTTAATTTATTTTTAACAGAATTTAACAGAACTCATCAATTTCAACTAGTAAAATTAGTTTAATATGATAGTGTACCAAGGTATTAACATGTAAAAAAAAAAAAAAAAAATAGTACAGCTTTTATTGAGATTCAGTCTAGGTTTTTACAAGTTAACATGCAGAGATTTCTTTATAAATCCTAATAGCTCTCTACATGAAGCAGTAAACCTGTGCAAGTTATTTAGGCACACTGGTACCATATGTGCTGCTGGAATCTCCTTTAGTTAATGCTTTCTTTGACTTCTTAAAATGTCTGGAAAAACAGAACTGCTAACCCCGGAGGTCATGTTGCTCACTGTGGGAGTCTCAGTGCATTCATTTTTAATCTGCTTTATGTGACATTTGAAAAAAGAATTGTCTTTATTTTGAATCCATCAAGACAATGCTATGCCCCCTTGTGGAATTGTATTTTAATGACACATTTAAAGATCATTACATGGCAAGGAATTAAAAATAAATAAAATCCTTAACCCAATGAAAACAATTGAAAATGTAAAGAACAGTATAGAATAATAAAAGCAAACTACTTTGTATTTTGGAATCTATAATTTATACTACTAATCATTACAAAAAGTGAGGAATTAAAGCTATTTTATTGCAAGACATTTAAAAGAAATTCAATAATGGTTCTTTTAATATTTTATTATTCAGGCACCCAATGCCCTCTAGAGAAATTAATTCATCAGCATCACCCAATTCTATGCATAAGTCTTGCATTAGAAACAGCTGGCAACATTCTATTTGTGAACACTTGCCTCATCCTCACACACACCCAGAAGCACATGCTGGGAGGTGGCAGACATCGCATAGTTTGTGGTTAACAGCCTAATTAGTTATGACAAAGTTGGTGGTAAAGGATATTCAAATTCTCTCTTTTGTTTTCTCTTATATCAATGGAGTAGTAGATGAACTAGGATGCCACTAGAATTTTAATGATTTTAAAGTGTGCGGATGTCTGTATCAAGATTAGCACCTTTGTGGTAGTGGGGAAAAAAAAAAAAAATTGCACTAACCGAGCTTCAGTTCTATACCTCAAGTATGCCTATACCGGTGGGCCACATTAGTAACTGCAAAATAGTTCCACGGTGATAATATAATGAACTTTATTGCAGAAAGACTAAAATACTGCATGCTTTCCTGTTCCAGAAGTCACTGATCTTTCTGTTGGCAGGTTAAGGACGGTGTAGAGAACACCTGGGTGGAGGAGGAGGTCTGGCGGATGGAACTTTACATCTCCTTGGGAATTCTGGCCCTGGCTGCTCTTTCCCTGCTAGCAGTTGCCTCACTGCCCTCTGTTGGGAATTCCCTTAACTGGAGAGAGTTTAGCTTCATTCAAGTGAGTTTGAATTAGTCTGTTGACCATTAAGCATCCTTGTAAGAGAAGCTTATACGTTTTTGTAAATGCGCAAACTCCATTTCAGATATGGAAACGCCTCAATAAAAAGTACTGACGTAGCGACACACCTGTCCTTGAGAGATGGCATACTCTCATTTTGACCTTCAAGAACTGAAGAATTTGACTGCGTTATACTTTTTAATGGGTGAATGGTCAAAAAGAAAGATACTAAATACAATATAGCTTCTTAGTCATTGCCTTTGTCAAACTATCAAAGTAGTTTGTATTGCGTACATGCAATAATGGTTCCATTTATAAGGGATTTAGTTTTTCTTACTGCTGTTGAACTTTTCTTGGTATTAACATTCAGCTAATCCTCCCAGTGTAAGATTAGTCACATACTGGTACTCCTTCAGATTTAAGCCAAAGAAATCTGCAGTGCCTGTCATACCTAGGGCTCACTGGGGAAAAAGATGACATTAAAACAGAATGTATTTTTTTACAAGCTGCACATACAACTTCATGGGCAAGTATCTCAGGTCCGTAGCTGGTTTGAGAATAGTATTAATGTTTCACTTTCAAAGAGGGAATCGCCAGGAGTATTCCCTGCACTACGTAACATTCTAATGTACACAGAATTGTTAAACTGCTGCAGCATTTTAACCACAATATTTTATTTTTTACATAAGAAAGTTAATCTCCAGAAACTGGGGGAAAAAATCAACATCTCTCGTAACTCTTTGAGATGACCTTACACGTAATTACACTTGAAAAAAAAAAAGAAAAGTCAGGTAGAGCAATGCAATAGTAAACGTTTGTCTGCGTGATTTAGTGTCTTATAGTTTTATGTTAGAATTCTAATTGTTGTACTATGAATGATTTAATTTTTTTTCTTTTTATGTTTTTAGTCCAAACTGGGATACACTGCTTTGGTAATATCCACACTCCACACACTAACCTTTGGGTGGAAAAAAGCATTTGACCGAAGCCAGTACAAGTTCTACCTGCCTCCAACATTCACACTTGCTTTGGTTGTGCCTTGTGCCGTCCTGCTTTGTAAAGTGTGCCTGCAGTTACCCTGTGTGAATACAAGGCTGACACAGATCCGAAGAGGTTGGGAAAAGGGACGATTCGTCAGGTTCCAGTTATCCGAGGAGTCAGGTCTTTGCACTGAAGACTTCAGCAATGACGACACAAGCAATGTGTGACAGAAACAGTGCGTGCTAAACACACACACACATTCACATACCCACTCACTGTTACTGCAGTCCCAGCTGGCAAACCCCAAAAGCAGTTTTCAAGCACTTCTTTTTTTTACTCCCAGCAACACAAATCTAGACCATGCTTCCAGTCTCCCCTAAAACTCTCAATTTAAGTAGTAGTTGGGCTGTCTGCTTTATTAACTTTGATATCTAGGTCATATACACTAAAATGACTTTGCTGTACATCATGCTACAAGGCAAAAAAAATGACACTTTCATTGTAAAATCTAATGTAATGCAACATATCTCAAGTTTCCATGACAGAATATTGCTAATCCCTTACAAAGGTAGTAAACAAAGCAAGCCTTCTTCCTCATTGAACCAGTTCAGGTGAAAATGCAGTTCAAAGAATCACAATAGATTTTCCAAAGTCAGTGTACAGACTTTAAATTACTTCAATTTGTGTTATAACTCATAGTTGTTTCATTATACAAATCAGACTAAGCTTTAACGTCAAGCTACAGTGTACATTATTGACCATGACATTTCAGCTACAAACAGTTTGCTTTTTTATTTTTATATACATACATTGTTCACAGAAAAGGTGTGGCATTCTTCTTTGATTTTTATCTTGCACGTATAAATGCATTTGCCAGCAATAATCTAAAGAACATCCACACCGATCAAATCAAGAATACCTAACTTTGTAGAAAGTAGAGAACTTTGTTACAAGTCTGGCGGTATTAAGGTTTTTTTTTATGTTGTTTTGGAATATGAATTACAAACTGTATTAATGTAGACAATCATCTTTCAGTATACAAGTTGGCAATTAAAAAAAAAGATTATACCAATAAAGCCTAAATGCTTCCAGTAAGTTTCTACGAGTGTTTTGTAGTAATATTTTGTTATTTAATAGTTCTGGCTCACAGGGGGGGGATATAGTGGCAATCGGGGTTCATTAGGAGAGAAAGCTTGTGTCCCAAAAAGTAAAACTTGGGCTTAAACAAACTGGCTTGTCAACAAGGTGTTGACTCTGAAAATAACAAAAGTGCACAGAAGAATTAAAGTAAAACATGCAAGAAACGTATTGAGAAAATGATATCAAATTAAAGATTACTTAGAGACACTGCACTTTTGTTCTATCAAACCTCTTCAAAAGCAAGCTGTGATGCAGTGGTGTTTTGCAGACCTTCACATTGACATGCAGCTGTAGCACTTCTCCATGCAAAAAAAAAAAAAAAAAAAAAATGCTGCAAACAGCCAGCAGACACAGGAGTACAAGCCCAACAATAAAGGCAGCTGTAGAAGTGATTCCAGGCCAGTATCCTGAATGAGACACATGTGAGCCGAAGTACTGGCATATCATGGTTTGGAAACATGAAGCAATACAAAGCCACATAAAATGAAAAACTTACCCTTAAACAACAAATAGGTGGTCTTCATGTATGCATGTTATAACCACAGGTCAAAACCACATGGCTAAATCATTTCATGCAATTAAACAAAATAGCTGTTAACCAATGCCAGGTACAACTTGTGTTCCTTAGTTTGAATACAGTAGTTTCTTATCAGACTGAAAGGGAATCAATCTAGCTTAAATATTAAAAGAAAATTGAAAACCGTTGTGCATGTACGTCCCTTTCACCACATAGTTATGGGGTTTGCTTTGTATCTTTCGTAATCTTCCTTCCAGAAGAAAGCTAGTTCTGTTTCATTTGCTACAAAAAGAAGAGATACAAAAAGTCATTATTAAAATGTGGAATATATCAATACCTTCAATAAGAGACTAAATTAATACCACAACCATCACACCCATACAGTAGTTTAATTACAGTACACTCATTGGATTCATTCTTACCTACTCCCGCTGCTTTCAAAGTGGTATCTTCTCTCAATAGAAGTTTATCATCATCTTCCAAACTCATTACTAATTCATTTGTCTGAAAAGGCCAAAAGGGGTTTGTTTTCTTTTTTTAATTCGGATTATCAGAGTAATAGAGGAGATCTTTTTATACTTAAGCTTGTGACAGGACACTTTGTAGCAAGTCTACCTGTGGTTCACCAATTGATACAGTACATAAAAGCCAAAAGAGAAGTGTGTATTAAATAATATTACTCTAAAGTAGTTTTGTTTTGGCAAAGTGCAGTAAATAAAACAAAATATATGGCCAAACCTTACCTTTGCTCCATGTGCCTGGTGAATGATCTTCATTGTGTCTACAAAGAAAGAAAGAAAAAAAACACTTTAAATACGAATGTGTATTGTTTTTGTGTGTGTATATATATATATATATATATATATATATATATCACACACACACGTATAAAAGAAGGAGCCTGTATGTGAAAAGGTGGGTCATGCCAAGCGAAATAAGGGTCAACATCACAGAATGCAACAACATTAGCAAGACTTGTCAGTATCTACAAAACAGCAAAGCTAGTTTCAAATGTGAAACTAGCTATTTAATCATACTGAAAAATGACTACTTAGATTTGTTTTACCTGGAACCAACTGTATAGCAGAGTCTACACATCACAAAGATGCAGAAACGGGTTATAAAAAGTAACTTACCATATGCATGCTTCTTAAATGGGGGAGGAAGTCCTGGCCTAGTAGTAATGTCTAGAGAAAAGGAAAAGTTAATTGTATAAATAAATGTAAAGACCCTTTCTAGCAAAATATTTACGTATGCTATTTTGTATGCATATATGCATTGCCATAGATCATTTGTATGCATATATGTTTGTCACAGTGTCTAAAACAGTGTCCAATGTTACACTAAAATATAATTCTTTATTACATTTACATACTTCCACAGTTCACCCTGCAGTCCAGCCCTCAATTTAAAATCAGAAAATATATTTTATTTACATTCACCAAACCTCGATATAGCTTTAATTTTTTGGCCCTTTTAGAAATCTTGGCAGACATGTAACTAAGTCTACTGGAAGGAAAAGGTGCATTCATTTAGCACAGGAAGCAAATCCGAATTTGAAAACGACGTATTAAATGTATAGACTCCGCTGTTGAAATTGGGCAGTCCTTACCATTTCTTACGAAGGCAATGAACGCCTTCACAGTCTGGTCCAGAGACACGTTTTGGAAAACAACAGGTTTGAAATTCCGGTGTTCAAAAGAACGCACCAGACGCACTGTTAACACGGCTTCTTCGCAAGCCATCGAGTCACCTGTTCAAAATTCACAAGGTGTATTAATCCAGAAACAAACTTTTCAGCTCGACTGAAGTTCCTATCAATTTTGACGCAGAAACATATACATAAAACACGTGTTGTTAACCATTATGAAAGACACGTTAATGTTAGATATAAATAATTCAAGAGTGGATTGTATATGTAACAGTATTGCTCTAAAGCACTAAACCGTAGTTGTGGTAATAATATTTCTATGGTACAGCAAGGCGAATAAACTGTTCTGTACTAGCTACTTGCTATTCTGTATGTTGAACAGTACTAAATCACTCGATTAACTAACATCCTTAAAAATGCTATCTACCTTGTGGCACCTAATTGATAAGACTAAGCTGTGCTACTTGTAGGTGTAATTGTATAGTTTGTCAAGTCGGACTAAATACAAGTGACACCAAAGCCAGAAGCAATCGACCACAGAGCAGAAACCGTGAAAAATGACAGGGAGCATAGATGAGGCTTGAATAGGACATAAAGCCGTTTTGGTTTGTAAATAGGAGCGCCATCATGTGTTGAGGGGGACTTAGAGAGCTTTGCTGATCTATTTGCATTTGAGGTGTGGCAAATTCATTTTTATTGAGAATACTGTACTATTTTGCTGTCCGTGTAGTAATTATTAATGAACTAATGCTTTTAGGCGAAAAAAAAACACTTTTGGTCAAGATTGAAGCAATATGTGTACATTTTAATGTATTATTTTTGTATGTGTAATTCAAAATCAATGTAAGTAAATTAAACGTAACTCATTCCTAATAATTAAATTGCGGTACTGTTAATTGGATATATTATGTGTTTTGTTTGCTCTCAGGATCTCGGCATTTTTGTCAAGATCGAGATACTCGTTTGTTAAGAGCTGAGTATTGCTTGCACGCTGACAGACAAAGAACTATTGCAGTTTCTGAATGCCTGGACTCCTGCCCCAATTATCTACATTTGTATGCGACCTACGCTGTGTCCTCTACGCTTCACCTCATTGGTCACTTTCACTCACCGCTGCACCATCGACCCGGCCAATAAGGAAGCGTGTCGTGTGTTGGGTCCTCCCTCGCTTCTCCGCCCCTTTCACGTGTTTCACTAATGAGGAAGTACTCTAGTCACGTCTGTTCGTAGAGTGAGAGACAGAAGTAATTTCAACTGGGTCTGCTCTGAAAAAGAACAAAAAAAATAAAATAAAACCATGTCTCAGGTAAAAATAGAATCAGTTAATGTTTTGGAAATTTGCATTTTTTACTGAAGCCTTTTCATGCACGTGAATGAACAATGGTCATAGTTGGTGATAGTAAAGTAAGACGAGGTATTTGTAGTTACAGCTGCAGTGAGTGCAAACATGTTTGTTTTTGACATGTGGGTTTACATACATGGTGTCAAAAGACATGCCTGCCATCGAATCAGTTATGTTCATTTGGCTTTTTAATGTTGTGTTGTATAGATTTTGCATAACACGATCTGAATTTCCTTACCTTGGTTGAATTGTAGGAGTGCGCATGCGGCACTAAAATGCATAATCAGATGTTTTGTGTTTGTTGTGGTTATTTAATAATTGTATTTTTATTTTTTATTAGTAACTTTTGCTAAAGTACCAAGTCGTTTAAATTAAGTGCCAGAAACTGCCTAGCACAGACAAGTAAACGTGAGAACCGAGGACTTAATAATGCCCATAGTTACTGTCAGAATTGGTTATATTTGGAATACGGTTAGTGGTCCGCTGAAGAACGCGTGATGATGCTGATGACACGTTCCTGGCATTAGCAACAGTAACTATGGTCAGTCTATAGTCGCTTTGTATTCTTTCAGTAGCTTAATACCGAGTGCTGGTTTATGTTAATATAGTAATGTTCAGCTGTTTTTAATTGTCCGCATTAATTGTATTATATAGATCGTTTCGCAAGTAATATGCAGTCAAAACAATTAATAATGCATGAAATCCGGTCGCACTGCGCTCAGACAGAGGCAGAAATGCAAACCCACGCTGCCTTACTGTAAATGGATGCGGTACTGGTCTTGCTGAAAACCACATCTTTTGATATAATTATAAATATAAGATATAATTTATATTATAGCTTATATTATATTACGATGTTATTTTTTTTTATCGTTCTGCTTCTACTGGCTTGTGTACTGCCTGCTGGTTACCCATGCAGAAACAAGTAAGGCCATTGGCATTGCACACCGGATCCGATCATGCATCCGCGTTTAACGTGCCTGTAAGAAGAACGGTCATATGCATTCCCTATTGCACCTTGCACACCGAGTCTGTAATTGTCTTGCTACTGTGATGCGTCAATTATGGAATCGAAACAAGTTCGATTTGATATGATTTGAAGTGCGTTAAAAATCACATTGACCAATGAAAAACGACTGGGAAGACACGTGGATTCTTGCCGCTCCCCGAACAAAAATGGAAAAACTAATTGTGTGTCGCCAAACAAAAATTACTTTATGATAAATCCAACAAAGATTAGAAAGACTTTGAAAAACACGAAATTGTGAACTGATAGCATACATAAACACGTGGATTTTGTGCAGCATAGGTTATTACAAGCATATACTTTTTATTTCAGTTGTAGTTAAGAAAGTGAAGAAACAATGACACATAATCAGAAAGAAGCGTGACAGGGAAACCAAGAGCGGTCGGGGCTTAAAACAGTCAGAAAATAGGTATATTTATTACAAAGCCTCCACTGCACATCAGCGCTCTGAAATACGATGTTAACGCATCTAGTATGCAATGGATAGACGCATATACATACTTATTATTATTATTATTATTATTATTATTATTATTATTATTATTAGTTTATTTAGCAGATGCCTTTATCCAATGCGATTTACTCATGCATGTTGCAACCTGATTTTATGCTGCTGTGTAGATTAGCCAACTGCCTAATTTTTTTAAAAATGATTAACGTTTGATAAACAGTTTGTTGCAAAGCACCTCTAACTGGAGGTTAGTTGATAATAAGATATTATTTTCTGAAATGCTTTATCATATATAGTTTTATTGTCAGAGCTTTTTTTCTCTCTTCTGCTAAAAAAATGAAAGGATAATGTATTACGTGTTTATATAAAAACTCTTAAAAACCTGAGTCAATTTTGAGTCTGTGGTCTGAAAAGCTGGTGCAATTTAATTAATGCTGGTGAAATGTGTATTACCAGTACATGTCTGTCCTTAATTTCATTTGGATTATTTATTTTTGTTTTTTACTTGAGGTATGGTCTTCTTGTTTACCCGATACCCCCTCGCGTAAGTACTTGGATTATAACATGAGAGATGGGGCAATCCTTTCAGTATTATCTGCTTTTAGACAGTTGTTTTCTCTGTGCCTTATTGCCTAACACAGTGATTTGGTGTGTTTTGTAATCACCCTTGTTCTAGTTGGCAGACTTTCCAGTCCTTGCCTGCTGTTTGGCACGGTAACTATTGGGCAGCTGCTGTATTTGCAGTGCTTCAGGGTTTCATGTGCTGAGAGGAACTGTGAATGGGTGCAGAAACCTTACATTAAAGGGCTAAGTCATTTCTAGGTATGACGTATGTTGTGGATTACTTTTTCAACACCAAACGATTAAAAGATAAACTCTGTTCATGAAAGAGGCTTTATTACTGTAGTTTCTAAAATGTTCTGTTTCATCATTTTGTTTAGGCCGACTTTGATAAAGCTGCTGAGGAGGTCAAGAATTTGAAATCTCAGCCCTCAGACCAGGAAATGCTGGAGATTTACAGTTTGTTCAAACAAGCAACAGTTGGAGATGTCAACACGGGTATGTAATTGCATTTTGCCTGAAAGATCTGCATTTTGCATCCAATAGAACTGTTCAACCAGTCATCATAAGACAGAAAAAATATCACGGCTCAATTTATCATTTTATCAAATTATTTAACCGGGCTAAATCCCTTAAACGAGACCTATTGTTCACAAAGGGGTTCATCGTGGTGTTCTGGGCGTTTTCTGTGCGTTCGTTCACTTGGTGGCGCAGCTGCAATATAATCTCGTGTGAAACTGTTTGTCTGTCTTGCAGCACGTCCTGGCATGCTGGACTTCAAAGGAAAGGCCAAGTGGGACGCCTGGGATGCTCGTAAAGGTCTGTATTGAAAACAAGTGTGTGGGTTTGTTCAAAATGTGAAGAAGACCTCAAAGCAGCTACACATGTATTTCTAGGTGACTATAGACACTGAAGTTTAAGAATAAAAATATATATATTTGTATTGAAATTGTGATAGCACATTTATACAGGACTTTTCACACAGGGAAACTTACTCACAGGCTGCAATGGATTTTAACTGTTTAACTGTGACTAAGTGTCCCTGTGTAGCAAGGCCATAGCATATTTCATATACGTGGACCACGTTTGGGTAAAGGGGATTAAGCCCACCAGAGTTCTGCCAGTATAAATTGTCTTTCATTTCAGGGTAAGGGGCAGTTCGGGGGTCTGTTCTTGCAATACGTGGCACTTACGCGTATCCATCAGTTATGGATTATGAAATGGACATGTATCATTCGTTTATCTGATTGCACAAACTTTGCAGCATTTCGCTTGTTTCATCATACAGGTGGTTGCTTCAGCATTACAGGATTGTGTAATGTTTATAATTTGTTTTGGTGATGGTTTGTAAAAACTTTCTTGGGTTCCAGAACCTGTTTAGTACAGTAAGCAGCCAGGACCTAGTGAGATTTTATTCACATACTGGTAACCCATATTAAAGCTTACATTGGGGGGGGGTGGGATGCGTGTGTATGATTGTCATGGAATATTAAAAAATATATATATTTTTTTTACTTTTGCCATCTGTATTAATAATAATAATAATAATAATAATAATAATAATAATGTTTGATTTCCTGTTTTGCTTACCAGGAATGGGCAAGGAAGATGCAATGAAGGCCTATATTGCAAAAGTTGAAGAACTAAAAGAAAAATACGGCATTTAAAGACTGTTGGTATTCATTGGAACAAACGCTTGATCTACAACCTCAGTGTTTGTAATGCGATTTGCCTTAATAAATATCCCTGGTATGTTGCGTGTTAGATGACAGGTGCTGTGGTGAGTCTGTTAAAAGAAACTCCAAACAACAAACCCCTCTGAGAGACTGTCCACCATCATTTTGTTTAATTATATGGAGAAACAAACCACTTGATCATGTTCTAGTATTTGTTAAAGACAAAATAAATTGTGTCTTTTTTTTTTTACTGCTTTGTTGTGTTGAAGCATTATTATTTTAAGATTAATTTTGCTTTACTTCTAAGGTAAACCTCCAACAAGTTCTTGAACTACCAGAGAGCCGTTATTTAAATTGGAAGCAGAAATGATGTCAAACTGTTACGTGCATACCTTAGTAATGTTTTATATATGGCTCATGACCTAATGACTTAACACAATAAAAAAGAAAGCAAATTACATATTTGGAGTAACTCTACTGTAAAAAAAAAAAAAAAAAAAAAAAAAAAGACAAAAACTTAGATCATAGAAAGTCTTTTTCTGACAAGGTTAAGTAATTTGCTCTGACTATGACAATAAAGACTAATTCACACCTGGGTATTAAAGTGTTCCATCACCCAGACTCAAGTCTAATGAAGCAATAACATACGACAGGGTATTCCAGTATGGCCTGGTATCTGCATGCTTGGGGGTGTTTGGCACAATATATATATATATATTGGACCATATTTATACGCCCTGGAGTGTGTTATTGTGCTTACAAAATGGCACCCTACCCCACCCCTCATCAAAGTGGATTGGTTGTCAAATGAATCAAGATAAATTATCCCAACAAATACACACCCGCACATTTCATACAGGAATTGTCACCAGAACAATCAGATGACACGTGGGGTTTGTTTCTAAACAGAATAGGATTTTAAAACACTAATTGAGATTTTAAAACACACAAAAAATATTTATTTTCATTTTAAAACAGGTATCTGTTACTACACCAGGTTAAAGAAAGTTCTTAGTTTACGTGGCTTACCTTCCAGGAAGCCTGTTACTGCTTCACTTCCTTGGTTATTTCACCCCAGCAGCCCCTGCTGGGTGTCAGTCAATAGGGGAAGCAGCTGATTGGTTATTGACAGGAAAGAAGCCAGTAGGGGTGGGAACAATTTCACTCTCCAGGTGAAGTGACCCAGGAAGGGCAAGTCTAAAAGCAAAGCTTACAAACAGATTGTGTGTAACCTAGCGTACCAGATGCCACGTTTTAAAATGAAAATGCATATTTGCAATAATGTGTTTATTTTTAAACTACACATTTGGGGGCGGGGGGTATTTTTGTTTCTACCTATCCCTAATGTTTGTCTTGAACAAATCTGTAATTTGAATGATTCCCTTTTGAATAACATTTTAATTCATATTTTCAAAAATCTGATTTATCTCTTGTAGCCTGCGATCCAATATTTTCAGTTAATTTTATTTTAATATGTTAAAAATCAGATTGACCTGTAGTGGAAAATCCATATTTCAGTTACTGGCAACTGGACGATTCATATGAAAAGCACAAGAGTAAAACAAAGTCCCTCCCTTGTCAGGCTGAGGTATGCCTTCCTGAGTGACAGTGTACAACCATTAAGCTGTCCCCTTGCAACACAGCCCATGTAAATGTGAGAAAGCCCACATTTGCTCTATGTGGTACTGTGTTTCTTACCCTTAGCCAATGTAGTATGTCTTGCATCCACTAAGGCTAGAGTGTTGCAGGGGGACAGATTAATGGTTACACTCTGGTGTACCTGTTACATTGTAAACTTGGTTGATTTTCTGTAGGAGAATCCGCCTCAAACCAGCCACTTCCTAGCTGCGGCTCTGGGATGCATGTAACCGTTCATGTTTTTCCAGCCGGCCTTATGCAAGTAGCCTTTGCGCACCCACGGACGAGGCCTCCGGCCAAATTTATTATCCACTAGGGCCCTGAGTGCCCATCACAGTAATTGGGCCCTGAGCGTCCATCACAGTTCAGTAAACCATCTGCAATTAGAATCAATAAATCTCATCCATTGCGGATTCCCTGTGTTGAAACTACAGTTCTGATTCTGAGAGCTCTATTAAAAAAAAAAAAAAGATGGCATAGACAAAATTAAAAATGTATATTCTATTATCCATGGTGAATGTTAATTTATTACCATATAACCAATATTAAACCCACATTTCCCAGTCAAGTTCCAATACAACAACAAAAGGAACACTGATTTAAATATATTTCCATATCAATATGCCATGTTATTGCCATGCTATTGCATGTTGATACAGTGTGAAGTGTATATTTTAACCTTGACTCTAACTTGTAAGTAATTTTCTGTTTTTATTTAAACTTGTTTTGATGATTGGAGACTGGTTGGCTTTAAAAGTATTTGTATTCATAAAAATGAGAACTTGAGCCAATAAAACCTTTCCTCTATGGATATACTGTATTCAAAGCTTTTTTTCAATCTAATTCTGCATTTTTATGTTTTTCGTTTGTGTTAAATTCAATTCATATATTTAGCTAGGAAAAAAAAAAAAGTAACATTCTAAATATGTACCATACAATAAACAAATGAATGTGCAGCAAGCATATGTTAATTCAACCAAAAAAACATTGCACCAGATTTGCTCAGTATATTTAACAAATCACGACTGATAATAAATAGAACCATGAATTATAGCTTGTGTTTCCAGTGGCTGCAGTGTAGAAGAACGAAAGAGCGTAGAATAAATTACACATGGTCGATGGAGAGTGAACCCCAACAACAGACATCTGCTGCATTTCACTTCATTTCACCACACCACAGAGAGTAAAAAACAACTAAATATCTACTGTGACTACAGAGGGAGAGTTCCCTTCTCACTTCAGACCAGCCCTTTCCTTTTCTTCTCTTAAAACTGCTTCGTGATCAGTTTGCTAACAATCTAAGCAGACTGATATTCCTTCCTGCTGATTCAGCACAAAGACAAAGCAAAGTGTACTGTTGCACTGCATTATCCTGAGCAGTAAACTTGCATTGTCTTAAACAGGTTTGTTAATCATAAACCAAACTCAATGTGGCATTGAACTTTTGACTCTCAACATATATTTCATTAGTAAGTGTTTTTCTTCTGGCTTTTCTTAAGAACAGGACGGCTCCACAGCAAGAGAACAACATGACAGCCATAAAGATGCAGGTAATGCATTTTGTTTAAATTACTGTACTATACACTTTTTTGTAACCTTTTCTGTGTATTAGATTATTTTTTTATTTTTTATGTAATGTCTTACAGTAATTATATCAACACAAAGGCAACCTATACAGTACATCTCATGTATTCCTATTAAAGGGTGGTGGATATATCCATAATAAAAATGACAGCTTAAACTGTTTTGGAACTTTTATCAAACATTCATAAAGTTAGAAGGTGCAATTCTTCCTTTGAACTTAACAAATCCTTTTAAAAAAATTGTGTCAGTTTTTCATTTATTAAGAGGTTATAGTCCAGTACATTCACAATGCATATATGTATAATCTAAGGATGAAAAAAAAAAAAAACGTAGCCATGGTATTGCAAAAAAAAAAAAAAAAAAAAAAATGTATCCTTAAAATGATAAACAACACAGTTTTGTAGCAAATTAAATTTTGGTTTCAGAAGCAGGTGGCAATGGAACAGCATACGCATGACTGTAAATACAATAACACATGTGCAGTATTCTGGTTCCAGTACAAGGAATTCTTTATTTATATTGTTGAGGCTTCCATTTGTCTGAGAAGGTCCTTCTGCAATCCCAGGTATTTCTGAACTGCTTATACTGCTGCTGTAATGATCTCGGTGAAATCTGCCTCTAAAAATGATTCCACTGAAATTGAATCAGTTTAAAGTCAAACAGACATGTATTAGTTTCATGCTCACCTCACCTCTCAAAGATGTTTACAGTCCCTGTAACACCTCCTATCCAGAGGGGGCGCTGCAGGGGGGATCAATGGACTGCTTCATTCCTGTCTATAGAAGGCTCAGATCAGCAGAGATCCACCACTTTGTTTCACGGTGGAACCCATGTGCACAGAGCAATGATTTTGAACAGGCTGCATTAGTCCAAGCAGAACTGGTGCTCTGTGTCTACACCAGGCAACCTGGCTGCCATGCTCCCTTTGGACACTATGGGTTTGTGACAGTAACGCAGTTAAAAAGAGCAAAGCAAAATACAGTGAAATGGATTTCCCTTTAAACTACAAATTGAACCAAGAAATGTACTTTGGCAGGTTTATTTGAACTTGCTGTACTATTATTTTTTATTATTATTTATTTCTTAGCAGACATCCTTATCCAGGCCGACTTACAATTGTTACAACATATCACATTATACATTATTTCACATTATACAGATATCACATTATTTTTACATACAATTACCCATTTATACAGTTGGGTTTTTACTGGAGCAATCTAGGTAAAGTACCTTGCTCAAGGGTACAACAGCAGTGTCCCCCACCTGGGATTGAACCCACAACCCTCCGGTCAAGAGTCCAGAGCCCTAACCACTACTCCACACTGCTGCCCTGTACTATAGATTGAAGTGTCATACAGTCAGCACGAACATTCGTATTCTGTTTTTAAAATGGTTATTTGTCAGGAAAGTAATGCACGCTTTGTCCACTAGGTTGAGCACTCTCCTTATAAGTTACTGGTTTGTATATACAATAGCAGCCTTTGTTTCCATCAAAGCGCTTACATATCCAATTGAACAATTGAAATAATTGCTATTTATTAATTAATTCATATTCTTATAAGGTTTTAAGAAAATTAAAATGATTAGTCCTTTGTTCACTAAACAGTAATGAAACCACCCCCTGACTATTTTGAAATAATCAAACCACTAGGTCAGGCTTACAGTGCACCATCACCTTGTGTATTTAAATTATTTAGGCAATACAGTATTTTTTAGCAATTCATATTAGTAACAAGGACCTATTTGTAAATTAACAGCTAGTAAGAAACTGTTCTCAGCTTCTAGTACGCTTTGCTGTGATTCCCTGGTTATACAGTGATGTTAAAAAAATCATAATGTTTTTTGTACGAGCTTTATGCTCTTTTTAATCACTGTTCTTGTTGGCAGATGGCATGTCTTAAAGGTTTTGACACGTCTCAGCTCTTGTGCATGGCTGAGCTGTGGTACAGGAGGAATGTGCATCGTTCTGGGGAATTTTATAACTTAAGACTTTTTTTTTTTTTAAAGTAAGTTCAAGTTTTGATCTCAAAAACGCTCAGTCTGAGAAAGGACACTGTTTATGCTACCCATAGCAGTATGTGGAAGAAGCAAATAACACCATTTCCAAGTGATCTTAGTCATTGACTAGTCTTGCTGACAATCGCACAGATTTTGAATTTAGAAAAGGTCAGCATTCCTAGTCATTTTCTAGCAGGGCACGTCAGGTGAGTCATCATTGTTTTTATAATGTGCTGGGGGGATGCACTGCTTCCAGTATACTTTAAGCATCATTCATTTTTATATGGAATAACAACATGCTAAAGATTAACAGGGAACCAAAATCATAAATGAGCAGTACTCGAGTCTGTGTGATTTCAGAGTAGGTTGCAATTGAGGTCAGAGGCAAGTGGGAGCGCTAGGGTAAATACCTTTGCAGTTTTAAATGATCTTGAAGAATGCTGGTAACAATGGAGGTGATGGGGGTAGGTCAGTGAAGGACATATCTTTTTTTTAAAGAAGTATGGTCAATTGACATGCATTCAAGTAAAGGAGATCCTTTCCTGTCTTAAACATTTTCAACAGCTTCCAGCCTAAGGTGCATATACATTATATATTATATATTATTTCCTGTTATTGTGTTGAATGTCGGTGCATGAATGTCACAAATATGCTTGTTTATTACCACAATCTCATAATTTATTACAGATAACCTATTATATTTGGTTTGCATGGTTAGGAAAAATTATTGTTTTTTCGCCACCAGGGGGTGAACCAGAAGTTTTGAACTTGATCAACATGATTTTAAATGAAAACATAGTTGTACATGACCTTTAATATGTTTACATAAGCCTGGAAGCAATCCATGGCTGTACATTTAGGAGACTTCTGCACATTGTGCTATCACCAGGGACCCGCATACTTATGGAATACTATGTTACTTTTGTTATTATGATTGCTTAAGCAATAAGAGTGCATTGATTCCGTATGGATGAAATAAGCCACAAGTCAATGTTTTTATACTTGCAAGGTGCATGCTTTTCTCCAAGAACACTTCATTTGACCCCAGGCTGCAGCTATTATGTGACAACTGCTTTGGATTTTATATAAGCCAGTTGCACAGCTTCTGCTCAGGGTTTGACTTGAACAGAATCAGTCATTCAGCTGAACAGGGTTTCTGATTGAGCCCTTGTGACTCGTATGTCCTGTTGTCATAGGAAAACCGTATTTGGAATCACAGTGTCTTATTATATCCTTTTTCAGACTATCTATACAACTCATTTCTCAACAATTTACTGAACTTCTTTGGTTCGGTAAATTGTTGAAGAAATGCATGTGCTTAGGGGCTATAACTGTTTTGCAAATTCAAATGTAATACATGTATTTATTGGTTTGTTTGTTTGTTTTTCTCAGACACAAAAGATGCATTCCTGCAGAAGACCCAAAATGCAGTTCCTTGAAATTTTCACCAGAAGCTTAATTATTCTGTGCATAGCACTAGCCATCATATTGTCCTCTATTTCTGTGTGTGATGGCCATTGGCTTTTTGCTAATGCCAAAGTATTTGGACTTTGGCACTTTTGCATCATGGAGCAGCATGGTGTCCCCAATTGCACTACAGATCTGAATGTGGCCAGTATTCATGGACTGCAAGTTGGACTTATATTTTCCCGAACAGCTGTCTCTTTTGGGGTTGTAGCGGCTATCTTTGGACTGGAGCTGTTGATCGTCTCTCAAGTTTGTGAAGATCCCCATTCCAGAAAGAAGTGGTCTTTCGGATCTCAGCTTGTTCTTTTGTCCTTTGCGTTGTCAGCTACTGGGATGCTGAGTTTTGTTATCTGGCTGTGGAACCAGGTCTCCTTCATGGGGTTTACTTTGACCTACTGGTGCCAATTCACTGCCGTGTTTCTCTTCTTTCTAAACGGAATCAGCGGGCTTCACATTCATAGTTTAATGCAGCTGCCTATAGTTCACCCAGGGAACATGTAGAATAATTTCAGTTCGTGTAGGTTAAATACAGTTTTGCTTATGATTTAGGTAAATAATTATTTTTGTATATAAAAAAAAATGGAAAGATGGACTGACATTGTCATCCAAATTCCTTTTTACAACATTTATTTTCATGATCACAGGTAGTATTTTGGTTTTATTAAGGAAATAACTTTAAATGTGTGATCTCATGAAAGGGAAACCTAACTGTTAATGTCTCAAAACAAGTTGTACTATAACATCTTTTGACTATTGAGTTTGACAGGTGTTGTGTTCAGTAATATATATATATTTGAAAACAGCACCTGGCAAACTGAATAGTCGAAAGATGTAGATCAACCAAAATTAAATTTGCACATTTATCAGCATATGAACTTTCAGTGTTATTGTCAGTGTTAGCACATGCAAACATTTGACAAGGGCATTTTTGTTCCATTTTAGCGAGCTGTAGTTTAGTATTACAGACAGACCTGCCTGTCTCTTACAGTATGTTTACTGAACCCGGTTACCATGAATTTTGTGAACATTTTAATGTTTACTTCAGAAGAAATTGATCAAGTAAACCAATGATTGTGCATTTATGTAAATGTGGTGTTCCCATGAATTAATTTTTATTTTTTTGTAAATACTGTAAACACATGAAATTGTTTCTCAACTTATTATTTCTTTATTTTATTTTTTAAGGTCTGATCCGGGCTTGGATTAATATAGGCACCAGAATCCAATCCAATTATTTATCTGTATTTATCTTGCTCTTAATTGTATTATTACTTGTACTGTATTACTTGAAATGTATTTGCTTACGATTGTAAGTCGCCCTGGATAAGGGCGCCTGCTAAGAAATAAATAATAATAATAATTATAATTGATTTCTAGTGCAGTTAGGAAACAGTTGCACAGTATCACTAAACACAAAAGTTCTGAGTAGCTTTTTAAAATGCAATCTTTAATTTTACAATGGCCTCATATAGGTGCAAAATCTATTCAAACAAATTCACAGATGTGCAGTTTTCTTGCTATTATTTTGCTATAAATTTGAATAAAAGTTTTTTAATGAGAGCATTGCAATAGTTACCTGGCTACAGTTTTTATGATCTGTGTAAAGGTTAAAGTATATCAGTCTGACCTTGACGATATTGCTATTTTGATCTGTCATAATGCCTTTAATATGGCCTATGTTGTTAAAGCCCAAAGGTAAAAAGAACAACAGCTGTTAATTGCATTCATCAAGACAATGTACCTGTTAAAGCATTATACCGAAAGCCATAAAACCATAATAAACCTTATCACACTTTTTCTTATTGAGCCAGATCTGGTTTGTGTTTTCTCCTGAATGGATATTTAATTGTTGTTGCTTCCAAAAATGTTATTTCCTGCAAATCTGATCAAGAATAATTTGATATCAAGTTGCATTTGTGATCTCCTGAATGATCTTATCACATATTATCCGGACATGATTATGGTATTTCAGGCTGAAACAGGAAATACAGCATGAGAGTCCAGCTGGCATGTGCCACCAGCAGGACAGCACTAAATGAGTTACTTGTACAGATAGAATTTAATTGTGGAACAGTAAAATATATCAACATATCTCTCCTTATGATGAACACTGGTACTTAAGTGAAATCTCTAAATAAATCATTAGTGGAAGCAGAATGAAAATATATTGGGTTTGTTTTTAAAATCGTGTCAATATAAATCAATATAAACATAATTCAATCAATGCAATAATTTTAAGTTACACAGTATTAAATGTTGAACTTAACCATAAACCCTGATAACAAAACAAATAAATATTTACATTAATACTACATATTAAAAATGCATATGCTTTTATTCAAACAAAATAACAAGATTAAATCACATGTTTGACCCCTCTGGATAAACTAACATAAAAAGACAATAATAATATAGTGTTCTTTCAAAAAGCAAAAGTCTATTTATTGGTAACACTGTGGCTTAAATCTTTTATTTATAGAAATCCAAAATCATAAAACAACCAGGTTTTACTAAACTAAATGTTAGTTTCTGGTAGTTACTTAGTCTACATGACACATTTGCAAATTATTAATACATAATTTAAATTTAAACTTCACACTCCAAAAAGATCAATTTATGATGTAAAATAAAAGTTTGTCAATACATTACTAATAAAAAACAAACATACATACGGTACAGTATGAAGACACACAGTATTTTGCTACAAGTATAAAAATAGTGAAAATTTGACTTATTTTTACCAACATAAATATGTCTACACTCTTAATGCAGGATCTCCAAAAGACAATAGCTTGTGTCACTGAAATAGGTAGCAGGGACAGAGGGGCATTTTCAGGTTTTGTAACACAGCTATTAACACGATTTAGGATGACTTATGATCAGTAGGTGTCTGGCAGGCATCTGGAAACAGTATTGGATTTCCAATTGATAGCCACTTGCTAAGCAGACAACTGAAACACAGTATATAGAGTGTGGGTATAAATTGTTTTGGTTTCCCATAAGCCATCTCTAGAGTAGAACCATTCTTGACCTCAAGTTCAAAAGTGTCTGGGAGCACAAGGGAGTTTGGAAAACAGTTTGCAAAGGTGGTTCTTAGAATGCTCTCACAGGGCCAGAAGCTTTGGGACAAGATAGGCACATTCAGATATACATGCTGCTTTCAGTGGCTTCCCAAAATGTCATCAGCATATGCAAACATTTATATTAATTCATAAATTAATATTTGCACCAATTGCTTCGGACACAGGTATGTTGCTTCCAAGAGCATTCAACATGCCTTCAGTGCAAAACATAAATTTTGTCTTTCCTGTGATTTTTTTTTTTTTTTCTTTCTCTGATCTGCATCTTTACAATTTCCTGGGCAATTCAATTATTTATGGTTTTCTGACATCAGTGAAAAGAGGGCAAGGTGCCAAACTATAAATCTAATACATATTTGATAATTATTTTATAAAGCCTTGTCAACCCAACACCTGAAAAAGGATCACCTAAATTGTAGCTCTTAGGACCCAGTGTTTATTCTTTTGTCACATTATGTATGTGACACTTGCACTCAGCAGTAAACCATTTATAAATAGCAGCCAAGCTGTTTTGTATAGAGAGGGGAGTATTATGTCTTAGTCCTGGCACAGCAGAGGTAAGATTCATTAGTTCCAAAGAAAGAGCTGATTAACATCTGCCAACCTTATCTGAGATTTTGTTTGTATTGTATAATACAGTCTCATGAAAGTTAGCTGCTTTAGTGCCATGTAAGTGCCATGTTTCTCCCACAATGATCGCGACTTCACATTCAAAGTCATGACTCTTCAGAGTCCGTGGATACTGCTGCAGTGGAGTTCTTTCCTTGCGTAGCCTGTGTAATTTCATACCCCAGTGGAAGCATACAGACTGGGTTGTCTCTGTTCTCGAGTGAGCAGTGACACTTGAGTGGAACCGTTACCTCCAGTGCTGATGGAGTTGTGACTGTGTCTCGACTCTCTCTTAAAATGTTTCTTCAGCTTCCATCGTCTCCACTTTCGCTTAATTTCGCATTGCACCTAAATAAGAATTCCATCAGTGTATTACATTTTGATACATTATTATTATTATTTGTTTATTTAGCAGACGCCTTTATCCAAGGCGACTTACAGAGACTAGGGTGTGTGAACTATGCATCAGCTGCAGAGTCACTTACAATTACGTCTCACCCAAAAGACGGAGCACAAGGAGGTTAAGTGACTTGCTCAGGGTCACACAATGAGTCAGAGGTTGAGGTGGGATTTGAACCGGGGACCTTCTGGTTACAAGCCCTTTTCAATAAGGCTTTTAGTATATTTAAATGGCAAGAGCGAGATGAAGAGTAGGTGGATGGTCCTAAGAATTACACACACAACACATTTCTTCAGTTTAATTATGACACACATGATAAATGGATGTATGCACAGCTATTGTGTCTCAAAGTATCTCCTAAATACACCCTCTTCCCTTGTTCAGGAGGATACTGAAGTTGGCATTTTAAAGAAACAATATTCAACTGTAAATGATGGTAATTCTTTCACAGATTGTATTATGTAATTACAAATTAATTACCACATTATGAAATTAATGTGTATACTAAAACATTACACTAACCTAATATAACAGAATTTTTAAAAATGAAAAACATCATTATTGGGTCTTAGCCCATATATGTATTGTATCAGTGAATCCATTTCAAATACAGAATGGATCAACGACAAAAGGTATAATCTGGAAATACAGAGCTTTATCTGTGAAACTTTAACTCGCGCTTTTAGTGATGGAACTGAATACTTCCACCCTTTTACTCTGCTGTTTCTCCTTCCATGGGTGATTTATTGACCCTGCAATATTCATCAACAGGTGGTGCTTTTTTCAAAACGGCATAATCCTTTATTGAAGTTTACCGAAATTATATTCTCCCTTTACAAAAACCATAAACAAAAATTGAGCAATATCTAGCATAAATCATGTAGATAATGTTTAAAATTCATCTTGTATTACAGAATAGCACTTACCTCGCTATTTAGAAAGCAGTAAAGAACTGCAACCACAAATCCCTGTTTAGAAAGAGATAGCGGAAAAGAACATTTAAATATGGTACTTAATATGTATTTATTTTTAGCAATATGTGCTTCTGTTTTTTACTTATATGCAGTGGCTAATTAAGCTCTAATGGAGCAAACTGCCCATAAATGGGAGTTTCACAGTATAAGTGGTAGGCTGTTATACTAGCATGGAATTGCATACTTCCTTGAGCCAGAGTGAATACTGTGTGGGACCCCATTCAGAATCTTTGACAAGTTTAAACAAATATCCTATCAAACACACACAGACTTTGAAAATATCCACGTGTTAATGAAATTGGAAAGGGTAGCCGACACACTGCATGTAATTCCAGTCATTGCTTATAAATGAGATTCTGATTTACCTGTCACTGTTAACAGATGGTGTGCTTAAGCCAATGCTTTCAAAATCACACAGCCTTCACATTCTGACAGCTTTACATAAAGGCACAATACCTGAAGTGATCCCAGTGCAAGTTCAAAATATAGCAGGATTTCCATAGTTGAACTGCTCACATCTTCAGGGAAACATGCAAACAAGATATAGTGCACACCGAAGAGCGAAATTAACAATAGGGTAGATTTTGCAAGCCTCCTAGAAAATAAGTGATATCATCAGTCAGCATATTCTTTGACATCATAGTATAGAGTCTCCTTAAAGCAACATTATACTGTAATCATTTTTTTTTTTTAACAGAATGATTATGTGCAGTGACATCATTTGGAATTTACAAACTGTATTTAAATGGTGGGTGTAAGAGTTACTTCAACCATTTTTTTCTCATTTGTATCTTTGAATACCAGGCTTTTTTAGAATGATATTAAATCTAGGAAGTATAAAATCAATAATATTAATAAAACAAACACATACTCACTTGTAATGGTTGAATTCCTTTCCTTGTGCACCTGGAGTCTTTAATTTGCTAACCAGTATTCGTATGATACTGACAAAGAATAGAACGTTGATCTGTAAAAAAATGACAGCATGCTTAGTATTAAAAGATGACGATAAAATAATACCTTGCCTAGTCAATATTCATTAGTTTTACTGTATATAACAAAATAAAATGTATATGATATAAATAATATTAAATAAGGTAAATTGACCTGTAAGTTTTTTTTTTACTTTTACTTACAAAAATTGATATAATTATAGGACCTTTAATTATCCACTTGATCCCAGCATTACTGTTGGTACCCCAGCATCTACAAAACAAAAGCGACATTCTAAATACATTGGTTGCTTTTATTTGATTTTTAACTAAATATACATTTAAACACAATATTGTTTTACCCTGTGTCTTCATGTAAATGTCTTGAAATCGACCAGGCTGTAATAAATATCAAAGGGGAGCCTAAAATAGGAATAAAATAGCAGGATTCAAATGACTGAATTGACAATATAATGTAATTTGCCCTAATTGTTCTGAAGTAATCTGTATACAAAGCAGTGAATTCTCTGGACCAGAGAATAATATTGTACACTATGCTAGACAATGGCGTCAATATTGGGACAATGACTTGATTTATTTATTTTTGTTTATTTTTAAGAGATGCATGCACAAGTGTTGTCAGAATTGAATAATAGTTGTCATGCCAGGACATATAAATACTTAAGAAATTAAATCAAGTTTAAACAAAAGAATACACAAGTATTTTATTTCTAAAATACATTTTAGAAATGAATATCTTGTGGCACTCTCAATTTTATAATCTTACAAAGCTATTTAAAAAACAAAATAATAAAAACCAACCTACCCCAGCCAAGAGCTATGTAACACCAAAAATATTTCTTCTCTGAGAAGAAAGATACAATCAGTAGTGTGTGAAGATAAAGTCCTTCTACCAGCAGCCAGCTGTAGTTGGCCATGATGCAGTATTGAAAGAAAATCATGACAAACTTACACCCCGCCTGGAGAAAACAAGAAAAAAAAAACAGTACTGTATTTACAACAGGGTTGAGAATGCACTAGTTATTAACAAAGCAACTTTATTTGTACACATTATATATCACACAGCAGTCTACCATGATTTGCAATATATATTGTAAACATAACTATTATGACAGCCCAAATAATCTTATTGTTCACTTAAAATATATATATATATATATATATATATATATATATATATATATATATATATATATATATATATTTAAAGGGCCAAAGCACATCACCTATCATAATATCATTTTACGAGAAGGACAATGTCTGAGAAGCAGTACTGCTAGGACTCCATTATCCTCAAGTACAATAACAGAATAATAAAGCTCAGGATGTATTGGTTTTTGGTTTCAAATCTTTTGTGATGCAGTCTACAGTTGTGATGGGTCCTTCTTTCTGTTTGCATTAGCGAACTCCAACTTAACTATTTAGTACTAGGCAGTATTTTGGTACTGTAGCATGTTACTGTTCTGATAACATTAGAACGGTTGAGAATAGTGTCAGTTGTGTAATAAAGGGTATTCTTCAAACAGAATGTCAAATTACAGGGTGTTCAAGGTAGCCACACAATGCATTACAAGAGTCATATGACATTATATTGTGCCCTATGACAGGCATTCCTGCATTGTTATTTTCCCCTCTAGTCACAGTTTAGTTCCATCTCTAGCAAGATTGTAAAGCACATTTTAATTTCTAGATAGATAGATAGATAGATAGATAGATAGATAGATAGATAGATAGATAGATATACATACATATATATATATTTTTTTAAATAGTTACCGAGTATGCATTGCAATAATAAATGTATTCAGTAGCAAACAGCACTGTATCTTTGACGAAGATTGAAACAGCTCGAAGAATGAAAGACATAAACAGCTGGATATGGATGTAATTCCTTGTACAGTGAAGTTTCCTGTAAGAAAAATCATATTTTTTTTCTTTAAAACAACATTATTCGACTTACAAATTGATTATACTTGCACCAAACCTGCTATTAACTGAAGAGTTAACCAAGTCTTAAAACTTATTAGCAACAATATCACTGCATCTATTTATTTTTTATTTTTGTTTGTGCTGAAGAACTCCCAATTCAGATTACTTCAATATGGGATCTGTAGATTGGTCCAAGTACTACACTGTAGCACTAGAAAGTTTGAATTGGGAAACTTGCATTTCTGAAGCGAGATGGTTTAGAAATTTCTACCCCCTCTGCAACTGCAGACACTGAGTTAGTGAATGTAAAATCTGCAAACATCAACTTGCAGATGGAAGCATTATCCCTGTATAAACTTTCATAAAATGCACCCTGATATGCTGCTCTCACGTGTGTAAAGTGCACTGATACTACTACATCAAGATCTGATACCCCTCACGGAGCAAATTGATTTTTGCAAACCATTAATACGTCAATCACTGCCTGACACCATTAACCGCAAACATGCCACACTTCACAGTAAACATAATATCTGATATACAGTAAAACAATAGATATACTTTCATCTGAGGGGAATATATCAAATATGTACAGAAGCGTCCTAGTGCCAAATAAAAAAAAATAAAAAAAAGATAAATATCTCCAACGTAGGACTTTATATCTCCTACATAGAAGTTTATATCTCCTACATAGGACTTTTCATCTCCTACATAGGACTTTACATCTCCTACATAGGACTTTACATCTCCTACATAGGACTTTATATCTCCTACATAGGACTTTACATCTCCTACATAGGACTTTACATCTCCTACATAGGACTTTACATCTCCTACATAGGACTTTTTAACTCCTTTTTTTCTAAAAAGTCATAAATAGAAGATATAAAGTCCTGCGTAGGAGATACTTTTTTTAATTTTAATTTTTTAATTGGCACGAGGACACTTCCATAAATATGTGTTTTTCTATTTCTAGAAATACTTTTTTTTTTAATTGATTACATTTCTTTGTAAAATTAGCACGACTAAGTGTTTAATAGTTATGGATTTTGTTTTATTATTATTATTTCTCCGCAGATCCCCTTGATAGAATCACATTACGATACACAATATTATATTGATTATTCTCACTTAATTCTGTTACAGAGGATTAAATAAACGATTCCTCACCTGAAGGAACAAATAATCACTATCGCGATGCTCAGAGACACAAGGGATGTGCCATACCCCACAGTGTACATGGTCTTCACGTTCATGTAGTATGTGTTCTGTGGATAAGGAAGAGCAGAGTAATTAGTGGAATGATGCTATCACACATCTGTGCATTTCATACATTGTACTGAATCATAAGAACTGTCCAGTGAACTCAACAGTGCTCATTTAAGCAAATGTAAAATGTTAGAAAACCATTAAGAAAATAAGTGCACTTAAACAATGAGTGAACATTTTCAGTATACATAAATAAGGGTACAGGAAGATAAAGACAGCTCTGTTGCAACTGAAATCATCATACGTTGTCATCTTCAATTGTGTTGTTAGTATCAAATCCACAGGCGACATCATGTCGGGGAAATGGATTAGACCAGCCATCACTGGTGCAGTTTCTATAAACAAAACCTGTCATAGAAAATGACAATGAGGTTAATAAAACTGTGGGTAACATGCTTGAAATAAATGTTTCGAAATAGCACAATATATGAAGGTCATCATGTTGAACACCCTTGCTGGAAATCTGTGGGTGTGGGATACAGGTTTGTATATACACCGAATATCATACTAAGCTAGGCCGCGGATTTCTACACAGCGTTCATAGTGAAAAGCGTTCATTAT
Organism: Acipenser ruthenus; assembly: GCF_902713425.1. NCBI lineage: Eukaryota > Metazoa > Chordata > Actinopteri > Acipenseriformes > Acipenseridae > Acipenser > Acipenser ruthenus. The sequence continues at coordinate 38,284,033 of NC_081199.1, read as the reverse complement.
GAAGGACACACAGCATTC